>NW_020864419.1:0-174633 GCF_003713205.1 Coffea eugenioides | reverse complement strand
CGAAAGCATCAAAAGACTCATGTTTACACGATTCTCAAAGGCAAACGAATCAAATGATGGTGGCACTTTTCTTTGTCCTTTCTCTTTTGCAGAAAATTTCGTGCATGGGTGAAAACAGTCACACTTCGCACTGGGGCCAGTATCGGAAAGGATTCTCCAGTGAACAAAGACGAATCAAAAATGTCACAAGCAAATTTGCTCAAAAGGTGCAACAACATGGCAATGCAGAATCAACTATAGACGCAGATGCAAAGACTTAACCTCTACTGGGGCAAAATTTGAGATCCTTTTCAGGTAAGTATATTAGAATGTCATGATTTAAATTTTTGTTCGGATCAGTCCCATGATTTTAAATTTTGTTCGGATCAGTCCCATGATTTTAAATTTTGTTCGGGTCAGTCAGTCCCATGATTTTAAATTTTGTTCGAGTCAGTCCCATGATTTTAATTTCGCATTCGGGCCAGTCCCATGATTAATTTCTTGTTGAGTCAGCCCCCTTTTAAATTTCTTGTTCGGGTCAGTCCTGTTTTAAATTTCCTGTTTTGGTCAGTCTCATTTTGAATTTTTCGTTCGGGTCAGTCCCGTTTTAAATTTTGTTTGGGTCAGTCCCATTTTGAAATTTTGTTAAAAGGGGTCAGTTATCATTTCAAAAACGGCAGTCGTTCGAGTAGCTGCAGCCGGATAACCACAGGTAAGTATTTGGTGTCTACTTGCTTGTCTCAAGTTTTTCCAAAACTCAGACAAAGAGGGGCAAACTGTAGACACCAAAATTTTAGCCTTTCTTTTTATTTATTCTAGGTGATTTTTGTTTATTTATTTATTTTATTTTACTATTATTTCTTTGCTTAATTTATCTCATTCTCATTTTTTGTTAAGAAAATTGTTTTTGTTAATTAATCCACTGAAAAACAAAGAAGATCATCAAAAAAAAAAATTATTTTGTTTTATTTTTTAGTATTTGTCCATTTTATTCAATTTTACTTAATTTGTTATTTTTCGTTATTTTGTTTTTTAATTAACTGGTTCATTTGGAAATGAAAAAGGAAAAGAAAAAAAAACAACAACAAAAAATCAAATCAGGCTTGTTTCAAGTGAAAAAAAAAAAGAAAAAAAAGGAAAAAAGAAAGAGCGCAATTCCATTTCTTTTCCCATTGTTTTGTCCATCGTTTTTCTTTACCATCGGATGATTTTAACTCCATTCCTATTTGGCTCTCATCAACACCCTTCATGCGAGGGTTTAGATAGTTGGGTTCTGATATAAAAGGAAAAGGCAGCCAAGGTTTTGAAGGAGGGGGGAGGATAGAAAAATAGCGGCTAGGGTTTGATAGAGGAAGAGAGAGGAGAGGAACGGCTGATGAAAGGAAGAGTTCGGCGGCTGGGAGTAAGGGAAAAACCAGGAGATCAAGAGAGAGCTTTGGGACGGCCGAGAGGGAAAAAAAGAGAAATAGAGAAAAAGGCAAGCGAGATAGAGAGCTGGAGTAGAACAAAGACTGGACAAAAGAGAGGTAGAAACAAGAGAAAAGGCGAAAGCTTGGTGAGCAAAGAGGGAGGAAGGATCTGGAAAAGGGAGAGGGAGGTGGAGAGAGACGGAACTGAGCAAAAGAAAATGACTGAGGAAGAAGAAACCCACGGCCCTCGTCAGTTTTCTATCATCGTGGAGAGGCAAAGTTGTTTGCTAAGGATCGTTCCAATCTAATCCCTTTTTTTGGCTGTCCAGCTAATTTTTTGACTTCATTTGATTGCCATCTCAAGGGAGGTACACTCTTTCCCTTATTTTGATTTTTACTTGACTCTATGTGCCCCTATGTGGACTTATGTGTGAACTTGCATGATGTTTGAATATTCTCATTTATTTATTCATTTAGTTATTTTATTTTGTCTTAATTTTGTATACTTATTTTAATTTAATTTTTGATTATTTGGCAAGGCATTTGAATGCCAAATTGTAATAGTTAGATTTATTTCATTTTATTTCCCCGTTAGATTGTAGTAGGCCCCCCTCTCAAATGTAATAGCTAGGATTTTACTCATTTCTTTTCGCTTGTGTGATTTGCATGCTTACGTGCTATGTGTTACCGCTTTTTTAGGGCCTTGCATCTAGATACCATCCTTATGTGTTATGTGCTATCTGTGATTTATGTGTTTATTTGTTTTATTACGCTTTACATGATTTATTTGATTGTAACAAATGCATGTCGTCACCACACTAGTCCAACGCTAGTTGTGGCCGCCTTTCCCGAATCCACACTAGTCCAATGCTAGTTGTGGCTCTTTGTTCCAATTTTTCGTTAGTCCAATGCTAGTGAGAATTTGTAGACATGGGCTAGTCCAACGCTAGACCCTTAGGAGCCCTTCAAGCGTTAGATCATAATTGTGTGACAAAATCAATTCATCTCATGCATATCTTTACTTTCTAGGGCCTCTTTCACCATGTTGCATGACACTTTCCTTATATATGTATACCCCTTCCCCCATATTTTCCCTTATATATATATTCCTTACCCCTTTGTATGAAAACATAACATTAGTTTTGCATTTCATTTAAGAGATAGAAACTAGGTTAAATCATTTGCATGCTAGATTAGGAAAGCCCCTTGGATATGGGATATGGACGAGTTTGGCTTTTCTAGCCTTAGCACGCTCGTATTCCCTGTATTAAAAGGGAAAATTGAGTCACGAACATTAGTCCCCCGCACCCGTTGTGATGCATCCCTTTAGGTCATGTATATTTGTACATACTTTTATTTTCGTATTTTTTCTTTGAGTCTCATATTTTTGCACAATTCGTGACTTCTTCGAAATAATCACTTTGGGCATCGCAAGTAATGCGATTTGCATCAATTAAAATTTGAAAAGATATTTTGACCCCTCGATACCCTCTTAGGTCTAGGGTTTGCATCCATATAGTACATCCAAATGTGATAAATTTTTAGGTTAAATTAAGAAAATCTTTGACTAAATCACGCAACTAGCCTTAGCTAGGTTAAAAGGGTGCCTTGAATTTTTATCCTTGCCTTCCCTTTCTTCAAATGTGACTCCCGAATCTTTTTCTCTGATTTTTGTAGATTTGGAGTCGTTTAAAAAGGGTTTTTCTATTTTTTTCTTTAAAAAATTCATTTTTAGGTGATTTGGTACACCTTAACTCAATACCAAGTGGCGACTCCGATTTTGTTTTAAAAAACCCTTTTTAAACTATTATTTTGGGTCAAATCGTCGCATTTTCAAGTCCCATTTAGACCCACATTTTTTCATTTTCTTTTTAAATCAAAATTCATTTTTCAATCAAAAATTGAATCAAAAGCCATTTTTTCTAAACTCGTTATTTGTCTTATCAAAAATGGGGCGCGACACGTTGGATACTCGTCCATACGACACCCAATCCAGTATTTCATGTACTATTCAAGTACCACAGTTAACAGTCATATATAATACAAAAGGGGTGAGGGCGATCAAGTACACCCTCACTTTAATCAGTTTCACCGGTGCAAATAAGCCTTCAAGGCATCAAGTTCAAATATAACAAAGCCACATTGTAAACAATCAAGTGAGTAGTATACTCACCAAGCAAGCAAATGATATTTCATATACTTCCGCCCAAAGAGCGTCTTGAATCACCGTCACGCCCTAAAATTTCAAATAGGCACAATAAGACTCGATTACAAGTTATAAACCAATTTCCACATACTACCGAAAATAAGGCTTCATTAGCACGTATAAGTACTAAAGTAAGCTAAGGAAAATCCGGAAATGAAAGTTAAGCTCTAAGACCTAAAAATAGTTTTGACGCCATTAAGCGTATTGGGCACAACTGGCACTACGAGTATCGGATGGATGTATACTATACACCGTTTCGAAGCTAAAAGATAGGGTTACAATGTTGAAGAAGGCCACTCAGTCCAGTTTGTAGTGAAACTAGGTCAAAAGATCAATATACCAAACCAGAACTGCATAAACAGGTTAATAAACCGCATTCTGGTTAAATCATCATAAGTCAGGCTACCTAAGTCCAATTCAAGTGATTCCAAAGCCATCGAAAGCTAAGATACCAGGTTATATTTCTTAAGAAGACATCAACCACCAAATCAATCGTATTCCCAATCAAACTAACCAATTACCAAAGCTGATTACCAAGTTCGGACAGAAACAGGGCAGCAGGGGTATTTCAGACTTTTCACAGGCTACGTTACTCCAATTGGCCTGAAATTTTGCAGGAAACTATAAAATATCATTCCCTAAAACTTTCATGTTTTAACCCAAGGCTAATTCGGCCTCTAACTATGAGGAACAGTACCAGGCAGAATGGTTGAATTGAAACCCTAAATCCGAATTTTTCCGTTCAATGCGGAAATTTTCCGCAAACAACCACAATTTACGCATTCTAGCTTCATTCTAGATCATTTCCAACCATCATACATGGCCACACAATAGTAATCATATGAAAACAGAAAAAATCATGATTAAATAGAAAATGCACCAAATTCTACCAAAAGTCATGAAACAACACCTAAAATCATCACTTCACCTCACACATGTCAATAATTAAGCATTATTGAGTTGCAAGAAAGGTCCCTTAGTTACTCACCTTAACAACCCAAGAACAAGAGCAACTTAGCACCTTAATCCTCCAAACAACTTCACTAATCACCTCACAACCACTCACTTAAGGGTTTTTATGGAGTAAATGCAAGATTAAACGGTTGGTTTGTTGGATTTGAGCAAGATTGAAGCAAGAAATTGGAGAGCTTTTCCTTTCTTTTTTCCTTGGAGAGGGCCGGCCACAAGCTTGCAAATTTTGGGTGATTTTTGGGTCAATTTTTTATTTATTTGGTAAAAGGTGAATAGTGGTCAAAAGTAAGACTTAATCATATGGTGACACTTGTCACCCTATTTAATGCATGCATATCCCTTTGTTTCCTCAACTCTAATCCATATGGTATCCTCTAATTATCTCATAACACCCGGTAAATTAAACCCAGTATCCAAAACTTAACCTAACTGGCCGAATTTTATCGAACTTTTCGCACTAGCGGGTCCCACGTCCGATATACGTCCTTAATTTCTCAAAAACTAACCGATACTAGAAAAATCATCTAAAAACTATATTTACTCATAAAAATTATCTAGAAAATTTTCTAATAAAGAAAATGCAGAAAAGCATGCAATTAAATAAAATAAAACCTAGAAACTGAGAAAATTTACGGGGTCTCACATAAACTTTGTTATATTTGGATTTTTGGATTGTAATAGTAGATGGTAGCCTTAGAAGAATTTGGCTTGTATATTTGAAGTTTTCCTTTAATTCTAAATCTTTGGTTGACTTGTGGATATCTATTAAGTTAGAATGAGTGCGTGAGTCCTGACAAGAGTTGGGCAGGCGCCCCGCTGATACCCTAGGGCGAGGTAAGGGCGTCACACAATCCCCTACATTTTACCACCTTATAACCTCTGAACTCCTACCTTATGTCCTTCGAAAGATCAACAGTTCCCTTATTTAACATTAAACATTAAACATTGTACTCAAGGCCTTTCAACAAAGAGTTTTGAGCTTTGCACTTAACATTGGTAAGTTATAAACCCAAAACTGTCCAGCTGATCCGACCTCGTAAATGGCGGGTCTTGGATAGGGTGCCAGCATAGGGTTAAACTCAGTTCAGTCGATGCGATAAAGTACACATCGGCCTACATTCTTGCACATTTATCACGCATTCATGCAATGTGAAGATGCGCTCATTGCAAATTTACAAGACAAGAAAATTCACAACAGTCATTCACTTATTAGCATGTCATTCAAAAGAAAATACTTAAGCAAATAATAGCATTTTCTCAAGTCATGCATAATCAAATAACATGCATTGGAACACTCACCAATCAATTGCAACCCTTTACTTTAACCTTGGTTCATCCTCTTGAACTCTCTCGAGTCCTGTGGTCATATACTATATTAAAAGACTAGCAATACAAAACCAAAATACATGAAGAAATTGGGGTTTCAAAACTTCATTTAGAAAATGCATCAATTTACAAGTTTTATGCCCATATAACCTATCAAAATATAATATTTTCTTGTTGCAATCGAGGAGAAAATCTCATGTGCTCACTAAATCAACGTTGTAAAAGTCATTTGGAGCACAAGAGTATCGATTATAGTCAAACATTTGAAGAAATTAGAACAAGACTTTCAAAATACAAAGTTGGAAATTGTCTGACCTAAAATGATTTGAAGAAACTCATTTCCTTTCTTTTAAACCTCAATTCCACTCATAAAACCAAGCTCAGAATGGTTTAACAACTCCAACTTAAAGTTGGAAATGGAAGCAAGTACAAGTTTAGAAAACAGAATTTTCTCCAGTTTTGCGCAACACTATTTGAAAAATCGTATCGTAAGTTTCTTAAGTCCAAAATTTATAAACTTTATACCATTGAAAAATAGACTCAAAGGACTACAATTTTCTAGAATACATATTTGTAAGATTCTATCCATAAATCAGTAAAATTCTAGTCTCAAGTTGCTACTTCATCAAGTAGAAAAACAAAGCAGATGTGAAAATTCAGTCAACTTTGGAAACTCATAGATATTCATAGGAATTGAGAAAAATTCTGAAATTTTCATGGTAGAATGCACTCTGAATCTAGTTTCAAACGTAATAAGAAGAACTCAATTTGAATTTTTGTACACCAAGATATAACAGATTTTCCAAGACTTCTTAGAGTCTCCTGCGGGAAAATTTGCAGCAACACTTCCTCTTATTTCTTAACTTTTCCATCCAAACTCAACACCAATATTTATAGCAATCCAACCTCAATGACAACCACAAGTTATAGGCTATAAAGTACACTTGTTTAAGGCCACAAAACTATCCAATATAGCCAATTTCTATCTCAAGAATCAACCACAACAAAGCCAAAATTTATAACCCTAGGCTGAAAATTTCAACTACAAGCTGAAATTTTCCATAAGCAGGCCAAAATAACTTCTAAAAGCTAGAAGATTCACATGGCAAAGCTACTAAATCATGGCCAAGCTCAAAGCATATATAAAAGCTGAAATTTCACCATCAAAACTGAAATTTTTGAATCGCCACTCAAACCATGAAATTTCTCATGAAAACTACCAAAATCAAGGCCTAAATCCACTCTTATGCAAGTATTAAAAGAAAAGAGAGCTTCTTGATAGAGTTACCTTAATACCCTGAGAAATAAAGGAAACCAAGTGCTTCTTTCTCCCAAATCACTCCATCAAAGCCCTTAATCTTCCTTGGATGACACCTTTTGTGGAGTACTTTGCAAGATTAAAGTGAAAACTCAAGATTCAAGCAAGATTAGAAGATGAAAGTTGAAGTTTTTCTTCCTTTTTTTCCTTCAAAATTTCGGCCAAGAGAGGTAGAAAGATGATAGGATTTTTGGTCAATTTTTTTACTTTTATTAAAGGATAAGAAAGGTTGTAGTCAAAGTCAAAGCTCCATGAATTTTGTGTCAAATGGCATTCTAGGGTTAATCCTCATCCTATTATCTTCCAAATGTTAAAATATCTAGCCAACCTCTGATTATCCCTTAACACCTTATAAAATAATATCCCTTTGCATAAAACTCCTCCTAATCTTCAAAAATTTAATGCACACACCTCACTAGTGGGTCCTACTTCCATAATGCATTACAAACTTAACATGTACTAACTTATACAAGGAAAATGATTTAAAAACTTGACTCACTTGTAAAAATATCTAGGAAATGAGGGCAATACGGTAAAGTAACGAAAATGTATTCGAAGAAATAAAATAAAATAAGAAAATTTTTCGGGTCCTCACATAAAATCCCACAAAACAAATAGTTCAAAAGAATGAAATGAACCATAAACAATCATGATTGTTTATCTGAATTAAACGATTCAAAAAAATAAAAAAATACAAGCAAACAATAATAAAGAGTACTTGCGGCTTCCAAATACTACAATTACCCTACTTCTAGCACTGAATGTGGCCTCGATGCTACTATAATGATAGGAATGGCCAAGATATCACAAGCCATGTGACAAAATATAGGGTATGAAATTGTGTTAATTACCATTCTAAGCAGTGGGTTGCTGTGGATCTGGCCCCTTTAGCACATGAGGCTTATCAAGATAACCAATGAATTCAATTTTGTAGGCTCGATATTCTCAACCTCTATGCAATACTCAACAAAATCGGCCAAATCTTGAGATGACAACTAAGCTAGATTAAATGTACCACCACATAAGTAGTCATTTATTTTCCTACCGCATTATCAGCTATTGCAATATGCTTCTCATATATACATGTCAAAGATTGCTTTGCAGACTTTGGTTATACTCTCTTGTGCTTCAAAGATTGGATACATATGAGTTGGATGTTCGGCTTTTGATCTAAATTGGCTACAACTAAAATCAACATATTACATCCGCCCCACAGGGGTGCTCAAGGACCTTGAACGCATAATGGCGAACTTTCTCTAGGGACAGACAGAGTTAGGTCCTAAGCATCATTGGTGCTCCTGGCGGAACCTTTGTTACCCGGTGGTGGAGAATGGTCTTGGAATCCGAGCGTTCGAGGACGTTCAGGGGGCATTCAGCTGTAAATTGTGGTGGCGGTACTGCAACTCGACATCTTTATGGGCAACTTTTATGAAGTCTCGCTATGGTGCAGGTAACGGAGCAGAGCGCGGGATTTCTAGGGTCTGGAGACGGATGCTTGCTGTTCGTGATACGGTGGACCATTTCACGCAGGCTATAGATTTGGAGGGCAGAGTTTAGCGGGCCTGGGTTCTTACTCCCTTGGGCGACTTCACTATCTCCTCTGCATGGGATGCCCTCCGGCCTAAGCAGGGGTGCCTCTGGTCCAGGAAGTGCATTTGGAACGACCGAGTTCCCTGCAAGGTTGCTGTATTCATGTGGAAGCTGCTTAACAACTACTTGCCGTTTCCTGAGGCCTTACGGCGGTTTGGGTTCCAGCTTCCCTCTAAATGCCAGTTCTGTCTAGGAGGGGAATCTCAAGACCACGTATTGTCGGACTGCACTCTAGCTACCGAGGTATGGAATTTCTTCTCTAGGGCCCTGTCAGTTCCTGTTACGGGCCCAACTGGCATCATTGGTCGCTTGCAGCGATGGTGGCTTTATCAGTCCCCAGGTACTGTCCGGGGGGTGGTATGTAGGGTGTTGCCGTTGCTTATATGTTGGGGGCTGTGGAAGGCTCGGAACATGGCAATGTACGAGGGGGTTGCAGTGTCACCGACCCAGGTTTGCCGGGATATACAAGCTCTGTTGCTTAGCATATCTCAGGTTCGCCCATTCGTCCAGGTGGCACGGGATGACGGGGATTTGGTCCACTCGGGCTTATTGCTTCGCACGGTGCAGAGGAAATTCATGCTGCCACGCTGGGTTGCATGGACGAGGCCGCCTATCGGGTATGTCAAGTTAAATATTGATGGATCATCTTTAGGGAATCCAGGACACTCTGGAGCAGGAGGGGTATTTCGTGATTCAGGTGGTAATATCCTGTGTGGCTTCTCGTTGTTTTTGGGATCGCGGACAAATATGGAAGCGGAGGCCATGGCGTTACTGGAGGGCTTGTTATTCTCCGTTAATTTTCATTCTTTGCACTGTAGACACCAAAATTTTAGCGTATTTTGCATTACTATTTTGTCTTAATTTTTATTTGTCGTGTTAAGTTTTATTCACTTTTAGTTTTTAGTTTTTATTTTATTATTTTTATTTGTAAGTTTTTTAGCATAGAATCTCTCGAAAGAAAAAAGGAAAAAAAAAGCATTCAAAAAATATGCTTTAGTTGTTTTGACTTAAATTCCATGTTTTCTTGAAGAAAAAAAGAAAGAAAAAAAAAGGATGAAAAAAATTGAAAAATGAAAACAAAGGGAAAATTGGATTTGCATTTTGTTGTTTCTAATGTTAATTAAATTGTTTTTGTTTTTAATTTTTATTATTTTCAATTTTGTTATTTAAGTTTTTTTTTTTTAAAAAAAAAAAAAAATGATACGCGACTTGCAAGCTGCGTTTTTCGCAGCTTGCAAGGAAGGGCTTCGGGCAGCCCTTGGCTGCAAATACAGAAGAAGTGGCTGGGTGTTAGGGTTGGTTTGGCTCCCATATAAATAGGAAAAGGCAGGCAGCCGCAACAGAAAAGGGGAGAGAGGATTAAGAGATGACGGCTGAAAATAGGAAGCAAAAAAGGAAGCGATAAAACGGGAGTGAAAAAAGGAGAGAGCTTTCGGAGTGAGGAGGCTCGAGTGAGGAAGCTACAGACTCAGGAAGATCGAAGAGGAGCGGAGCAACAAGGAAAAGAAAGAAACCAAAAGGAAGGTGACGGGCAGAGAGTCGGGGGGAGAGAAGAAGAAAAAGAGAGGAAGTTTTTCTTTGAGGAACGGCTAAGGAAAAACCGAGAGCAAAGGAGAGAAATTTGGGCTGAGGTCTGAGAGAGAAAGAGAGTGGAGAGTGAAGCTGGGACAGATTCGGAGCAAAAGAAAAGGGAGAGGCTACGGCCGAAAGAGAAAGGGAGCAGCAACCAAAGCAGGGAGGAGGAGGAATTGCCGGAACTTTCTTCATCGGCTGTCTTTGTTCTTTCACACACTACACTAGCTTCTATCCGTCTTTCAAGGTATATTTCCAAGCTATCCATCAAAGCTATGTTTTAGATTTTTACCTGAAGTCAGGATTGCTTTTCTTGCTTCCGTTGTCAAGGATTTTATGGGAAAGGCTAGATTTTTTTCCGTTGATCAAAACCTCTTAGCAGCAATCTTGATAAAAATTTGATCTTTCGGGCTGCTAAACCATTTTATGTGAATGTATTGTTCAGAATTTCTTTGCTGCAATCAGTTCTTTCATTGTTGTTTGTTTGTTTGGAGCTTTAAAGTTAAGCAGCTTGTTGTTTGGTTACCTGAATCTGGTTTGCTTGATGAAATGAAAGCCGCGGCTGGGTAAAATTGCAGAAAAGCTTGCGGCACTTTGTCTCTTTCTTTCTATCGTTGTTTTTGCTGTTCACTTTCATTTTTTGTTGGTCAGCTTCATTTTTCTGTTTTCGATCTTGCTACGAAGTTGCGTGTTTAGTTGATGATGGATAGGTAGAATTCTGGTTCCTTGTTGAATCTGTTTGCATGATAAACTAGAAATTCTGGACAAGTCGCGGCTGAAAATTGCAGCAAAGCTTCTGATTTTCCCGATTTGCATGATAGCTTTCTTGAGTTTTTGTTTCCTTGTTTGGGCTTGCGGTTTTGGGCAGCTGTTGTTTAAGCTAAAGCCTTTGATGCTTGGTTAAAAATCCTGATTCATTATGGGTTGGCAAAAGCTTCCTAGCTTTGCAGAAATTCTTGCGGCATTTTGTCTTGTTGTTTTTCCTTATCTTGGGCGGTCATTAACTCAGATTTGCCATCTTAATCTTGCAAACAAATTGTCATGTCTAGATTTGGGTCAATAATTTCTAGTTTGATGAACTTGTTTGTATGATGAAATGGATGTAGTTGTTGCTGGGTATTGCCGAAGCTTTGGAAATAAAAGGGAGCAACCTTTGTTTTCTAGCTGCAGAAAGCTTTAAAATGCAGAAATCTTCTACGTATGCATGCATGGAAAAATTCTGAGTTTTGCATTTTGACCCTCCAAGTCTCCCCTCGTTCTACTATGACCCAGTCAATTGAAGAATTTCATCAATTTGGTCCTTGGCAGCTCTAATTTTGCAACTTCATTGTTTGTTTGCTTTAATTGGCTACCATGCTTTGCTTAAATTGCACTTAAGTCACAATTTTAAAGGTTTTATGATCAATTGAGCTTGTGTTTGTACATTTTCTTTAGTTTTTCCAAATAAATTGGTACCTTGACCCTTTTATTATTTTGGAGGGTAAATTAGTAGTTTCGCCTCGCTAGGGCATCGATTCAAGGGAGGTACACCCTATCCCTTATTTGCACTTCATTTGACCCTACGTGCTCCTACGTGTTATGTGAATATGCATGTCTACTTCGCTTTCCTTGCCTTTCCTTAATTCCTTGCATTTATTTCATTTACTTTTGCTTTTATTTAAGTTATTCTTTTAATGGGGTATGTGTACACCTCTTGGCTTGTAATAGATAGGGCTGTGGCGAGCAATTTGGTCTATTTTCCCCTTCCCCTTTTGTTTTAGTTAGTGAATGTAATAGGTTCATTAGCTTGGTTGCATGCCTACGTGTTAAGTGTTATTCATTTTATTAGGCTTTTGCATCTAGTCGAGCATGCTAAATGTTACGTGCTACGTGTTTATGAGTATTTGGTATGTCTACTTGCTTTCCATAGTGTGGATGAATGGAATGGATGAATGTACGTCACCACACTAGTCCAACGCTAGTTGTGGCTTCTTTTATCGTTTCCACTAGTCTAATGCTAGTAGGAATTCATAGAAAGGGCTAGTCCAACGCTAGACCCAATAGGATTTTTCCTTTGTTTTTCATTAATGCATTATTTGCCTGTTCACTACATATCATGCATTTTTCCTTAGTTTTATCATTTGGCATGCTCCTCGATTCCCCTTTCCCCTCACTTTAGGTCTTGCATCTCATGCTAGTTAGGGTACATTTGCCTGAAGAGTCCCCTTCTGATAAGGGAAACGAGCGAGTGTGGCTACTCGATAGCCTTAGCACGCTAGTTTTGCTTTCTAATCAAAGGGAAAATCGAAGTCGAAAAGTTAGGAGTCATTCCCATACCCGACCTGATGCATTCCTTTAGGTTCATTCATTCTCATTTATCACTTACTCATTTTTTTCAATTCACATTTCCTCATCACTTTTCCTTTCCTTATTGTTCATTTTGATTTCTACTTCACAAAATTGCACTTAATTACACCTATATGCACTTATCACTATATTTCATACACTTGCACACAAACACTTGGATTTTTCATACAATTTCACACATGCACCTTTTCATACACTTGCACACAAACACTTGGATTTTTCATACAATTTCACACGTGCACCTTTTATACACTTGCACACTTGCACTTTAGCCATCATTTGCATTAATCGACCTCTATAAGGTTTTCCTTTATTGGCCGCCACAATTCATGTGGTTGGGACCAAAAACCTTACAAGAGACATTTTAGAATTTAGGTTTGCATTTTTTCTTTCTTTTTGCATTCATATAGACATATCCAACACGCGATACATACCTTGGGTAGAAAAATTAGGAAAGTTGGGCTAAGTCATGCAACTAGCCTTGGCTAGGGTGAGGGAGTGCCTTAGGCCTTGCCTTTGCCTTCTCCCTCATCAAATGTGACCCCCGATCCCTCTTTTTGGTTACGTAGACCCAAAAGTTCTCTAAAAGGGTTTATTTATTTTTTTCATTCAAAAACAAAAAATCATTTTTGGGTGACTTGGTACACCCTAACTCTATACCAAGTGGCGACTCCATTTTCATTAAAAACCCTTTTTTGAACTTTGTTTGGCCAAATCGTCGCATTCTCAAGTCCCATGGCCTTTTACTTTTCATTTCGCACACGTTCACATGTATATCATACACACTACTCACTCTCACACACACTCACACCACCGTCGAAATGGATTCTCAGATATTGCTGAATATGGTGAACGGCGATGGTGGAGTGCCTTGGAGATTATGGCTTACTATCTTGCGTATCAAATCTTTAGTGCTGGGTCGCCAGGTCACCTTCACTCATGTTTACAGAGAAGCAAATGCGGTTGCCGATGCCCTGGCGCGTCTGGCAAGCACCACGCATATTTGTCAGTCTTTTCCCCCCTCCCCATTGCCTGCCCATGTACGGGGGTTAGCCCGCCTAGATAGGATACAGATGCCTTATGTCTGTTTGACTTAGCCTAACTGGCGGACTGCCAGCTGTATTTGATGTACGTTGCGGATCCTTTGAATAACATTTGGAGTGGCGCCCACCCCCATAAATGGGGTTAGCCGATTAAAACTTATTTTTCATTTGTACAAATATTGCCTGGATGAAATCATCTTCATCATTCACTCTTGCACCCAACATTTGCTTTATCTTGACAATCTCTTTAAGGAATTAAGTTGTTGGTTGAATATTCATTGCCTAAAACAATTTTGAGTGGTTACCCAAAACTTCTCTAAAAGAGTACACACATTTTCTATTTTATTCCAATTTATTGTAGATGGGCAACAATCATAATGTGTCTCTCTATCTTGGAAACATGGAAACACCTCTTTGAATTTAATTGCACAACTCAACATTTCAAAGTGGAATTCCATCTTGACCTACGGTTATGAGCCAACTTTTTTCTTGGAATCTATAGTCGTTGAACAATTTTATCAAATAGCAACAATTTCCCATCAGATCAATTAACAAAATTCACTTAGTTTCTAATGTTTTCCATGACATCGACAATGTCACCTAACCCATCCTGAACCATAAGATTCAAGGCATTCAATAGTGAACATGGAACAATGTGCCTCAATATAATAAATTTCTTGTTCTGAAGAAACCTTTCCTTAATAGTCCATAATAGCAACATCATTGTTAGAAACATTATCAACTGAAATTGTGTGTACCTTGTTCTCAATGCCCTATTCTACCAAACAATTAAAAATGGCAATCAAAATCTCAACTCCACGTTAAGGCAATGGTATATGACTAAAGTTGAGCACCCTTTCTTGCAATTTCCAATGAGCATCAATCCAGTGCCCTGTGATGACCATCTACAAAATTTTGTAATTCTAGACGTCTATATATCAGTTGTCAAGGTCACTTTACTTGTGTGTTTCAACACGTTTTTAAACTTTTTTTCCTAATTCATTGACTTTGATACAATCTACTTCTTCTATACTTTGAGAGATCTTTTGTCACTTTGATATTTCACGTTTGATCATCATGCTGAAGCCATCTTTCTTTAAGACAATAAAGAATGCTTGTGCATTAATATTAAAAGTGCAATAGAACTTCACATATTTTTTATGCCAAACTTCCCTATATGCAATGATCGTATTGTTGGAAAAATAAATCAAATGACTGAAAATTGAGGTTTGTTTGATACTTACTCTCTCTCAATTTTGCCTTCCTAGCCCAAAAGCCATTTTTTATACCACCACATACTGGTACTTTGCTTGGTTTTGTGATGTAATAGTTTTGTCCTGTAGCATCTGTAAATGGCATAAAATGTCCTATTTTCTATAAACTCTGTGAAATCATCCCAAGTTTTAGAAGTTTTATTTCCCTTTGCAATGTGAAATTCATTTTTTTCAGCTTCCTCTTCTTCTACTGTCAGATTTTTAGCTCTCATAGGTTCATTTTCTTTATTTGTAGCTATATTTTTAGTGCCTCTAATAATAAGTTTATTTGTTGAGATTGTAATTGACTAATGACTAATATAAAGGAGACTGTCCAACATTGTAGGACTGGAAGAATTTGAAAGTTCAACATGTGGTATTAAATTGATCTCGGGGACTTGACAAGCATCTAGGCTATGTACAAGAAGAAAAACCAACTATAAATGTGCAATGACTCGTAAAAATAACTTACCTAACTTATGTCTATGCTCACACATGACAACATAACTTCATTTAACAGGTATTGGGGCTTAAGAGGTCGAGGGTGCTCATGGTGGCTTCCTGGCCATCTGATTCTTTGATCGGAGGTGTCTCTCGACCTCCAGGAAAATCTATTGCAGATGTTCTAATGGGAGAAGCAAGGTCTTCACCAGCAGAAGTAGGAACCCTAGGAGTTCATCATGGCGAACTTGTACTGCTATTGTCCAAGCAAGATCTGTTGCAGCTAGCAGAACCCTACAACAATCCTTGATTGGGAGATTTGCCTTCAATCGGCCGTCGATGGAGATTATTCAAAAAAATTTTGAGTCGTTGGGATTGATGGGAGCATGCTCGGTGGGCCTGTTGGACTCAAAGCATGTACTTATTCGGCTGACCTTGGATGAAGATTATTCGAGATTGTTTGTTAGAAGGACATGGTTCATAAACAATTCGCAAATGATGATCTCAAAGTGGATGATGGATTTTCATGCAAACCAAGAATCAACAATTGCCCCAGTTTGGATTTCGTTGCCAGGGCTTTTTCGTTACCCTTTTTTGAAAAGCAAGTCCTGCTAAAAATTGGGTCATTGCTTGGTCGGCCGTTACAGGTGGACTCAGCAATAGCCATGCTAAAGTGACCTTCTCTAGCTTGGGTATTAGTAGAGATGGATGTGGCCAATGAACCAGTGTCTAGAATTTGGATAGGTGGGAAAGATTTCAAACATTGGCAAAAGGCGGAGTACAACTGCTAGCTAGAATTTTGTGGCTATTGTAAGAATATTGGGCACTTAGAAGATAATTGTTATGGTAAGAATCCAACTACCAAACTAGTGCACATACAGTGGAAGATAGAGAAGCCGATCTCCCTGGCCAATGTACCCAAGGAGAATTTGGAGAAAAGGAAGAAATTTATTGAATCTATAGAGAAGGAGCTAGATGTGTGACAGCCCCACTTTCCCCAAAGGTGAACCAGATGGGTCAGCGAACTGCCTACCTAGCTCTCGCCGGGGCTCACTACAATCCATAATTCAAAAGCTAGAAATACTTCAAATAATTTCAATATACATTTAAAGTACTCCAAAACTTTTCATACTAAAAATTAGTTAACCTTCAAGCTTAAATACAACCCAAAAGAATATGTACTATAGTTATTTGCTATAATACAACTTAAAGTCTCCAAAACAAAACAACTTAGTACCATTCGTGAGCACTCTCGGTCTTGAACTCTGTTCAGGAAAACAAAGGAATGGAATGAGCTAAACAGTCCAGTGAGGTTCCAAAACACACAAGCAGTTCTAATAAATCAAGTAAATTAAGCATAACGCATATATGGTTCAAGGTTTCACATTGACACATTAAAATGAGACACTTATCATTTTACAGAAATAAATACACATTAAAAGGATACGGTGTTCACGTGGAACTATTTCGGTCAGCCTCACCTTATAACTCCAATAATTCCCTCGGTTTGTCTGGCCATCGCCTTATTCCTCCGGTGATAATACTCGAGTATACCGAAATGGTGACCCAGGGTTCCAACCAACCCGACCGAGTCCAATCCTGACTTGAGCACGTTAGCAACCAAGGGTAGGGCCCAGTTCAGTTAAGAGCTTACAACATGCGCAAATAATCAAATAAATCGGTAAATGGTAGAAATTCACGATTAAACGGTAGAACTTTGTTATTTTAGTAGGTCGAGTGTGATAAAGTACACACTCGCCTTAAAACGGTGGAAAATTCCATAGGAGTAATTATAGGGAGCACTTAACACTTAAACACACAATAAATATGAAGTAAACATGTAGCAAAACTATTCAAATCATGCACCCATGCAAGAAACACTCACTGTTACGTGCGATATGTCTCGGTTCCTGGATAACACCCTTGATTACCCTCAAGTCCTGAGGTAAGAACCAACAAGTTTATATGGAAGTGAAAAACAAAACCTTAGGATTTTTGCACTTAGGAAGTGAAGAAACAAGAGGTTGGTATATAATTCTCAAATGTATACTAAAGAATAAAGGGAGTCGTTATAGCCTTGAATCAAACCTTTTCAAATTCAAAGTTCAAAAGTAAGAATGGAACCATGAGAAATCAAGTTCTGGGTCAAGAATTAAGCATAATAAAGAACATTAAGGTTTCTCATTTAAATCCAAGGAAACATCAAGTACAAGGGTTTGAGTGTAATATGGAGTACAAATGTTAATTTGAACTAAGAAAAAAATGAATGGAATCAAGAAAAGTGAAGAAAGGAAATACTAAAGAGAAAATGTATAGGTCACAGCTTTGTCATGTGTTGGTATTCTGATGATAACTGAGGCTATACAAATCAGATTGAGACCATTTCTATATCATTTCGAAG
Organism: Coffea eugenioides; assembly: GCF_003713205.1. Classification (NCBI taxonomy): domain Eukaryota; kingdom Viridiplantae; phylum Streptophyta; class Magnoliopsida; order Gentianales; family Rubiaceae; genus Coffea; species Coffea eugenioides. The sequence goes on along the minus strand of NW_020864419.1, from coordinate 156,777 downwards.
CTAAGATACAGGGCTACATTTCTTATGAAGACATTGGGTTCAAAATTAGACGTCGTCGGGGTCAAAACTGAACATTTCAGAAGTATAAGAAAAACGATTACAGCAAATCAGGGCTTTCACTGCAGGCAAGGTGTTCTGGTCATTTCAGAGGCTACGATGATCAGATTGATCTGAACTTTTGTAGGTAGAAAGTGGCTCAATACTCTACAACTTTCATGTTTTGAGCAAGAGTTGGTTTGGCCTAAACGATGGACAAATTCGCTGCTCAAATGACTCTTAAAACCTCTCTGAACAGAAAGTTTTCAACTCCAGCAACCAACATTGGAAAAATCAAAACAGGGATTTTGTAAGTCCAAAAATCATCAAATTTTGAAACTAAAAAGTAAAATTGAAGAGCTACATATATCTAGAATGTCACTTTACAAGATTCGGACCACAAACCAATCAGATTTTAACTATACAATACAGCAACTACAAAACTAAGGCAGAACAGTCTAGGAATTTATCAAACTTTACAAAATCACCATAAATCACACAGACAGAACCAAGGTCTGAAAATTTCACGGTTTATATCGCTATGAATCTATTTTCAAAAGCATTAAATAGAACTCAATTTCGACCTTCATACACCAAGATACAACAGATTTCCCCTGTTTCGTACCAGCTTTGGTCACATTACACAACTTTATGCAAAACAACAAGAAATCACCTACTAAAGCCTAAATAATCATCATCAACTTCATACCACAGCTTAAACACTGTGACGCCCCCACTTCTCTCAAGAGCGAACCCAAGGGTATCCGCGAAATGCCTGTCCAGCTCTCGCCAGGACTCGATACAATTTCAATTCAAACTTAAGATAAACAACTAAGGAATGACAGTTGAAGTAAGAAAAGTCACTTCCTTAAACAAACTTTCAAGTGTTACAACTCAAGTTCTCAAAAGTACATCACTTTCCCCAAAATACAGTCTCCCAAAGTCGTCTAGTCAATTACATTAAAATTCTAATCAAAAGGGCCATCAAGTCGACCTCTCCATAATTCCTTCCATTTCGGCTCCTGTTAAGGAAAACAAAACTAATGGGATGAGCTGACGCTCAGTGAGGCCAAGAAAATCATGCAAGCACGTAATTCAAGTAGCAATAAAACTTGTACGAGAAATAAATCTATAACACTTAAGTAATTCGTGAGTATTCACAAAATTGCTCATTTCCACTTACTTTGCCAAAATTCAATCTAGTATCTCCTCGTGATGACACTCCGTCACCCGAGTGGGTAATTAAGTCCGTAGAACTTTACTTATTCCATTTATGATTCTGAGTCGACATGAGAGGTACCTCCCACCCGAATTGGTGTGGTACTTACTATCGCCTAGGGAATCGATTATATGTTTATGGTTTTGAGTCGATATGAGATGTACCTCCCACCCGAATTGGTGTGGTACTTACTATCGCCCAAGGAATCGATTATATGTTTATGGTTCTGAGTCGACATGAGAGGTACCTCCCACCCGAATTGGTGTGGTACTGACTATCGCTCAGTGGTCGATGAGACATCGCTCCAATCGACTTATACTTTATTTATGGTTCTGAGTCAACATGAGAGGTACCTCCCACCCAAATTGGTGTGGTACTTACTATCGCTCAGTGGTCGATGAGACATCGCTCCAATCGACTTAGAATGGTTTGTGGTTCTGAGACGACATGAGAGGTACCTCCCACCCAAATTGGTATGGTACTTACTATCGCTCAGAGAACTGATCATTTATTTAGGGTTTTGAGCCGACATGAGAGGTACCTCCCACCTGAATCGGTGTGGTACATGCTATCGTACAGAGACCCGATTATACGATTATAATTATAATGGTTGATGACATTCAGTCCAATCGACAAATATCGTTATAGGTCGATGAGCGCACTCCAATCGGCAGTCATACAGTTCAATTATGGGTCGAGGAGATTCACTCCAACGACATATGCAGCCCTAGCATATAATTAAATTCATTTCATGTCAGGTAATTCAATTTAATTCATGTGTAAGTCGAGGAGATTCACTCCAACGACATATGCAGCCATAGCATATGATGCAATTCAATTCAAGCAATTCAATTACAATTCATTTAAATGAGAACATGTTTGATGAAGTACACACTCGATTCAGCAGTTATAAACCATCCATTTCATAATGAGCAATTCACATAATTTCCAAATATTCATGCACTTGACACTCACCTAGTCAAAATAAGAGAGTAGTGCACAATCAAATATTTAAGCGTCCGCTGTGAGGTCCTCTTGAAGGTCCCCTTGAGTGCCTGAGCAAAAATAATCAGTGATTACATGCTATCACTTAAAAGCCCCTAACTATCGGAGAAGATTGTACCCTTGTACAATACTTAAGAAAAAATCGTGAAAAGAGCCTAAATTACTCATAAATCGAGGCTCAAAAGTGGGGTTTAATCATGCAAGGTAAAACTATTTTCCCTCAAGAAATCAAGTCTAAAACGGTCATTTAATATAGACGGGAAATGGAGAGTTTCTAAAACTTAATCCCCTTCAAGTTCAAAAATTTCAGTTTCAAGGAGCAATCTTTGGAAAATCATATCTTACACTCCGTAGGTCCAAAATTGGAAAACTTGGTACTGTTGGAAACTAGTTCCAAAGTACTAAAAGTTCCTAGAAGGCACTTTTCCATGATTCAAAACAGAAGACACTCAAATTTTGGCTTAAAGTTGCTGTCTTGAACTTCCAAGACAGATTCGGGGTTGGTTTTTGGCAAAGTTTGAAAATTCGGAAAAATTCACAGAATGCGAACTAGTCTCTCAAATTTAAAAATCAATTAGAGTTACAATCAAAGTTTAAAACATAACAAACAGAACAATAATCAAAGTTTTGAGCACCAAGATATAGCAGCTCAAAGTTGGTTCAAAATGACGACCATTGGGCAATTTTCCAGATTTGAAACACAAACTTTGGGACTTCAATTGGGCATCGAAATGGACTTGGAATGGCACCAAATTTGGTATGATTACACTACCATGTAAGGGCTACTCCTATGTCACATTTCATGCAAAAATTCATATGGAAGTCAGTTAACAAGACCACTAAAGTTCCAGGAATTTCCAAGGCAATTCTGCCTTATGCTTCCGTTTTCCTTTTTTTCGAACCTTTTGCCAATGAAATCATCTCAAACATGGTTCATTTATGAATAAAAGGTCTAATAAACATCCAACAAACATCTGGAAGGTGATTGAAACCAAAGGTTTCAAAATAACAAGTCCCAAGTCGAGCTAGGCCATCGGCTAGCCAAAATTAGGGTTTTCGATCACTGACGCAGTTCTGTAATTCGGCCACAAATCACTCAATTCAACTTGGAATTAAGCATGGTTGGTGGAGTTGGAAACTACATTCAGGGGGCTATAATTCATCAGAAGAAATTGTTCTGAAATTCAGTCCATAGCTAGCTCAAATTCAAGCAACAATTCCCAGCACTTCATTGAGTCTCTAGCAGAGCAACAAAACAGAATAGGTAACTTTGAAGATCTAGTACGGTTCACTCAAGTCAAATCAGGGGATGCATTTTATACTGTTAGAAAACTGAAAGTGTCTAGTTTCAAATTCCATAAACGGAACTTGATTTGGACGTCAGAGCAAGGAGTTATGATCATTCAAAGTTCGCTGCCAGGTAACCCCTGTTACCCGTTTCCAGCTTTGAAGGATTTTCGAAAATGCAACTTTTACCCAACCAAATCAAGTGATTTGGTGGAAACTTTCCACACAACCTATACAACATATCTACATCAAAATCAAGGCAATTTGATCACAAAAAATCACACCAAGTGCTCTGCAAAAACAGGGCAGAATCGGCCCTTCTTAGCTTTCAACTTTCCTTTGATTTTCTTTTCACTTTTTCAACTTATATCCACTAGTTTAATACTTAATCAACATAAATAACACCCAAAATCATCATATCAGTCCAACATGTCCATTGTGGAATTTCATAGAGCCCACTCAAATGAATAGGTAACTTTGAAGATCTAGTACGGTTCACTCAAGTCAAATCAGGGGATGCATTTTATACTGTTAGAAAACTGAAAGTGTCTAGTTTCAAATTCCATAAACGGAACTTGATTTGGACGTCAGAGAAAGGAGTTATGATCATTCAAAGTTCGCTGCCAGGTAACCCCTGTTACTCATTTCCAGCTTTGAAGGATTTTCGAAAATGCAACTTTTACCCAACCAAATCAAGTGATTTGGTGGAAACTTTTCACACAACCTATACAACATATCTACATCAAAATCAAGGCAATTTGATCACAAAAAAATTGCACCAAGTGCTCTGCAAAAACAGGGCAGAATCGGCCCTTCTTAGCTTTCAACTTTCCTTTGATTTTCTTTCCACTTTTTCAACTTATATCCACTAGTTTAATACTTAATCAACATAAATAACACCCAAAATCATCATATCAGTCCAACATTTCCATTGTGGAATTTCATAGAGCCCACTCAAATGATTTCCAACAAAATAAAGATACCCACATGAAGCTACAAGCTTCCAAGTGAAATCTAACTCACTAGAATCAAGTTTCAAAGGTTGGATCATTTACTACCTCTTGGTTGATGAAACTCAGAAATTTTTGGTCACTTTGAGCTCCAAGAAACCGTGGATAAGTTGCTCTCTTCCTAGTCCAAGTGAAGCTCCAAGTTGTTAGAAGGTTGGGTGATGTTTTTGGTGTAAGATTGGAGTAAAAATGATGCAAAGTGGAGTTGGGTTTTCTTCTTCTTCTCCCTTGAGATGGCTGACCAGCATAGGAGAGAAAATAGAGAGAGTTTGCTGATTGTAAAGCTTCTCTTGGAAGTTTGGTAGTTGGTGGCTTTAATTGCACAAAAGTTAACTCTCAATAGTGCGCGTACGCGCGCGTTTCGTGCCCAATTCCTCTTGGTTTTGTTTCACTTGTGCACTAAACCTCTAATGCACTTCCTTTAACGCTATTATTATTCACTCTTAGTAGTCTAAAATAAACTTCTAAAGTCCTTCAATTAGTCGCGCGCGTAAAAACGCGAACTTCCGACTCGCACGCGATAAAGCGCAATTTCTAAGAAATTCTTGTAACGATAGTATAACTAACTAATACTTGGGTAATTAATCATAAAAATACTTATTTTAAGACTAGCGCGTGAGTCCTCCAATCTCCAAGGTCACTGTACTCTCAAATCGACTATTGCCTCCAAACGCGATTTCACTAAATCTCGCTAAACGAGTTTCCAAAAATTAAATTTATTAACGGGACATTTTAAAAATATACGCAAGTCATAGTTCCATGTAAATGGTTCCAAAAAGGGGTTGAAATAAATTATTCAAAGAAAATGGGTGGATAACTATTTAAATAAGCCAGTAATAGGAGTTTAAATTAAGTAAATTTTTGGGTCCTCACAAACACAACATATCAAGGTTAATCATGGCCATAACTCTGAAGTCAAGTCTTGCAAATTAACACTATAAAGCTGAAATTTTCACCATCAAGCACAACAAATAGATAGTACTCCAAGTGAGTTGCATAAACATGCCTTCAATCCTCCCAATAGCAAGATAAAAGAAAGAGGGTTTCTTGACCAAAGTTACCTCAAAACCCTAGAAGAATTGTGCAAGAACAAGAGCTTTTCCTTCTAATTCCTTCCACCACAAGCTTGAGGATCACCAAAATATCACTTCTTATGGATGGATTGTGAATTTCTTACAAAGCTAAGAAGGATTCAAGAGCTTGAAGTTGGCTTGTTTTTTTTTCTCTTTTCTTGTCCTAATTTCAGCCATGAAGGTTGAAGAAGAAGAGAAAAATGTGTTTTTAAAAGTTAAGGATAATCACAAGATGGTCTTGGTCAAGAAATGCTAGAATGGTGACAAGTGGCCAATCAAAGTCCAAGTGTTCCAAAAACCTATCATATTGCACTCTTAAGTCCTTCTAGTTGGTTAACCTCATATAATTATCACCCAACTCCACAATATCAACATATTAAACCATGCAAAAATACTTTACTAACCTCTTGAACTAAAACTTGCCAGAGTTTATCTAACCAAGCGATATTAAGTCTACTAATGTAAAAATCATGACTCCAATGCATTAAAGCAAATTATATGCACTTAAATGAAATAATTGGCAATTCATGCATGAATAAATATTAGGGTTCTCACACTCTCTCCCCCTTAAAAGAATTTCATCCTCGAAATTCATACCTTCCATAACCTCAGATAACCCTGGACCTTGTTGTGTGATCATTGCATATGTTCTTGCAGGTACCATTGGTCGGTTTCCTCCTTCATTGACCTGTCGAGATATAGTTTTATTTCCTTGTTGAATAGTAGTTTCTCGTGGATACCTCTTTGGGCAGTCGTGAACTTTATGGTTGGTGCTCCCACATCCCATACACTTTCGCCCCTTCATCCAACAGTTTTCTTCGGTATGATTCGTCCTTCCACAATATCCATAGGTCAGACGAGGAGTTGTGACTTGACTTGCCTATGAAGTTTCCCTTGATTGTATCTGTCCTACTGGAGCTCCTCGTGACATAGTTCCTTCTGGTTTCTTTATCATGGGTGGTGAAGGAAGTAGTAGTCTTACTCCATCCACTCATTTTCTAACTTTAGGTGGCGGTCCAATTTCTCTTGGTACCTCAAGGTAGTGACCACTATCGGATACATCTCTTTTCCTCGCTTGAAAAGTTCTCAGTTGGGATTTTGTGCTCTCTACCCTCTGTGCTTTCTCAAGAGCGTCAGTAAATGTTTCAATCTATGCTGCGGCAAGGGCATCTTGGATTTTTAAATTTAATCCTTGGATAAACCATCTTATTCTCTTCCGCTCCGTAGCCACCAATTCTGGAGCAAATTTAGATAATTTCGTGAATTGTGTTTCATACTTAGCCACACTCGAAGTTCCTTGATGAAGTTTTATAAAATTGTATTCTCTCTTTTCTTGGACTAGTGGAGGAAGAAATTTCTCATTAAACTCTCATACAAAGTTTATCCAAGGTCTTAGAGTTTGATCTCTTTCCCACTTGTTTCTTATAACATTCCACCAGGCTCGAGCTGTTCCCCCAAGTTGAAATACAACAAAAATAACTTGTCTTTCTTCTGTGTAGTTCAAGGCATCGAATATATCTCTTATATTTTCTAACCAATTTTCAGCCACTTCTGAGTCAGGTCCTCCAGAAAATTTGGGTGAGAAGAATTTATGAAACCGCTCCAAAACTCGATCCTCTCCTATCTCCTGATTTCCACGTTGGTTTCCTTGTCCAACCCCTTAGCCCTGTTGAGCTACTAAGCGCTCTAGTACATCCGTCATGCGAGTTAAAACTAATGCCACATGCTCATCTCCTCCTCCAGCCCTTGACTCGACATTTTGATCAGTAGCAAACTCATTATCTACTCTTTGATTTTGGGGTTGTCTGGGTTGACGTCCCTGTCGTTGTCCTCTGGTTTTCATGCTCACAGCTAATCTATATGCACATACATAAACCCCGCACTAAACCATAATTGAACTACACACACATACCAGTAACAACTGTAAAGAAAATGAAATCACTTGTACAAATAACATTATCACCGTACAAGTCAAACACAAACTAAAGCTCATTAGATCATAACACAAGTTACAGTCAAGTAAAGTACATACCAAGTCAAGGTCAGTAAACAAAAGTAAACAGGTGATTAACAAAAGTACATGCATTTCCAAGGTACAAACTTCTAAGTTCTACTCCCATCGCCCCATTACAAAAGATCAAAAGTAGTGCTTCACTAGATTAATTGGAACTAGATAATTCCCGTTCCCTAACACGTTCAACTTCATTCCCAACACTAGGATCCTCTGGACCACGATCTTCTCCACCTCTCTCTCTTAATTGTTATGTCATCCTAGCCAAATGATTATTGGTTTCCTGTAACTGTTCACGTAAAATATCGGTTCGTTCTTGCTCCTCGAGCGCCTTAGTCTCAAGCGCCCGAATTCAGTGATTTGCTCTTTCATTTGCAATGACTAGCCTCTGTCTCTCCTCTGCTATAGCTAGTATCATACGGTCAGGATACAAATGTGTTATCCAACAATCAAATCGACGATCCATCCTACGCCCTGGGACAAACTGCCGAAATGGCTCTCTCGGCCCTGTCTGAAACATAAGAGGTCGAAGTCGCCTCCTAGGCAGTCCTACAATCACAATTAAGATTATTAGCTTAAATCAACCCTTACTAGGCATCATGTCACTTAACAGTCCAACGAGTCCCATAGTCCGGCATCCTAAACTTTAAACTTAGGATACACTACATAGATCTAAAGCCGAAGCTCTGATACCACCTGTGACAGCCCCCACTTTCCCTAAAGGAGAACCAGATGCATTAGCGAACTGTCTACCCACCTCTTGCTGGGGCTCACTACAATCCATAATTCAAAAGCTAGAAATACTTCAAATAATTTCAATATACATTTAAAGTACTCCAAAACATTTCATGCTTACAATTAGTTAACCTTCAAGCTTAAATACAACCTAAAAGAATATGTACTACAGTTATTTGCTATAATACAACTTAAAGTCTCCTAAAGAAAACAACTTAGTACCATTCGTGAGCACTCTCGGTCTTGAACCCTGTTGAGGAAAACAAAGGAGTGGAATGAGCTAAACATCCCAGTGAGGTTCCAAAACACACAAGCAGTTCTAATAAATCAAGTAAATTAAGCATAACGCATATATGGTTCATGATTTCACATTGGCACATTAAAATGAGACACTTATCATTTTACAGAAATAAACACACATTAAAAGGATACGGTGTTCACGTGGAACTATTTCGGTCAGCTTCACCTTATAACTTCAATAATTCCATCGGTTTGTCCGGCCATCGCCTTATTCCTCCAGTGGTAATACTCGAGTATACCGAAATGGTGACCCAGGGTTCCAACCTACCCGGCCGAGTCCAATCCTGGCTCGAGCACGTTAGCAACCAAGGGCAGGGCCCAGTTCAGCAAAGAACTTACAACATGCGCAAATAATCAAATAAACCGGTAAACAGTAGAAATTCACGGTTAAATGGTAGAATTTTGTTATTTTAGTAGGTCGAGTGTGATAAAGTACACACTCACCTTAAAACGGTGAAAAATTATATAGGAGCAATTATAGGGAGCACTTAATACTTAAACACACAATAATTATGAAGTAAACATGTATCAAAACTATTCAAGTCACGCACCCATGCAAGGAACACTCACTGTTACGTGCGATATGTCTCGATTCCTGGATAACACCCTTGATTACTCTCAAGTCCTGATGTAAGAACAAACAAGTTTAAATGAAAGTGAAAAATAAAAGAGTTTTCGCACTTAAGAAGTGAAGAAACAAGAAGTTGGCATATAATTCTCAAATGTATACTAAAGAATAAAGCGAGTCGTTATAGCCTTGAATCAAACCTTTTCAAATTCAAAGTTCAAAAGTAAGAATGGAACCATGAGAAATCAAGTTCTGGGTCAAGAATTAAGCATAATAAAGAACATTAAGGTTTCTCATTTAAATCCAAGGAAACATCAAGTACAAGGGTTTGAGTGTAATATGGAGTACAAATGTTAATTTGAACTAAGAAGAAAATGAATGGAATCAAGAAAAGTGAAGAAAGGAAATACTAAAGAGAAAATATATAGGTCACAGCTTTGTCATGTGTTGGTATTCTGATCATAACTGAGGCTATACAAATCAGATTGAAATCATTTCTATATCATTTCGAAGCTCAGACATAGGGCTACATTTCTTATGAAGACATCGGGTTCAAAATCAGACATCTTCAGGGTCAAAACTGAACAAGGGTTTTCACTGCCGGCAAGGTGTTCTGGTCATTTCAGAAGCTACGATGATCTGATTGATCTGAACTTTTGCAGGTAGAAAGCTGCTCAATACTCTACAACTTTCATTTTTTGAACAAGAGCTGTTTTGGCCTAAATGATGGACAAATTCTCTTCTCAAATGACTCTTAAAACCTTTCTGAACAGAAAGTTTTCAACTCCAGCAACCAACTTTGGAAAAATCAAAACAGGGATTTTGTAAGTCCAAAAATCACCAAATTTTGACACAAGAAAGTAGATTTGAAGAGCTACATATATCTAGAAGGTCACTTTACAAGATTCTGACCACAAACTAGTCAGATTTTAACTATACAATACAGCAACTACAAAACTAAGGCAGAACAGTCTCGAAATTTATCAAACTTTCCAAAATCACCATAAATCACACAGACAAAACCAGGGTCTGAAATTTTCATAGTTTGTAACCCTATGAATGTAGTTTCAAACGCATTAAACAGAACTCAATTTTGACCTTCCTATACCAAGCTACAACAGATTTCTCAATACTGCTCAAGCTACCCTGTTTCGTACCAGCTTTGGTCACATTACACGACTTCATGCAAAACAACAAGAAATCACCTACTAAAGCCTCGATAATCATCATCAACTTCATACCACAGCTTAAACACAACATATCAAGGTTAATCATGGCCATAACTCTCAAGTCAAGTCTTGCAAATTAACACTATAAAGCTGAAATTTTCACCATCAAGCACAACAAATAGATAGTACTCCAAGTGAGTTGCATAAACATGCCTTCAATCCTCCCAATAGCAAGATAAAAGAAAGAAGGTTTCTTGACCAAAGTTACCTCAAAACCCTAGAAGAATTGTGCAAGAACAAGAGCTTTTCCTTCTAATTCCTTCCACCACAAGCTTGAGGATCACCAAAATATCACTTCTTATGGATGGATTGTGAATTTCTTACAAAGCTAAGAAGGATTCAAGAGCTTGAAGTTGGCTTGTTTTTTTTTCTCTTTTCTTGTCCTAATTTCAGCCATGAAGGTTGAAGAAGAAGAGAAAAATGTGTTTTTAAAAGTTAAGGATAATCACAAGATGGTCTTGGTCAAGAAATGCTAGAATGGTGACAAGTGGCCAATCAAAGTCCAAGTGTTCCAAAAACCTATCATATTGCACTCTTAAGTCCTTCTAGTTGGTTAACCTCATATAATTATCACCCAACTCCACAATATCAACATATTAAACCATGCAAAAATACTTTACTAACCTCTTGAACTAAAACTTGCCAGAGTTTATCTAACCAAGCGATATTAAGTCTACTAATGTAAAAATCATGACTCTAATGCATTAAAGCAAATTATATGCACTTAAATGAAATAATTGGCAATTCATGCCTGAATAAATATTAGGGTTCTCACAAGATGTGCCACTACAGGAGCTACAGATTGTGAACGGTCGCAATTAGATTGTCGCGGTGGGTGAGCCATCGCGGCAATAAGAAAAGCTAAGCATTTATCTGATGTCAAATATAGATCAGGGACAAACATTCAGTAGAATGATTCAAAATGAGATGTTACTAATCAAAGTGGCCCACCATCAGGTAGGTGAAGCAGATGGGAAGGGGGGTGCAATTGGGGATAAGTGCGAAGCTGTGACACAATCAGTAGTAGGAACGGGGACTATAGAGCTGGAACAACTGAGCACTAAACTTGAATCAAATTCACTTCGGGAAACAAATGCATTAGCAACCGTAATATATCTAGAACCAGTGAGTAAATGGGAAGATAATAGGATATGTACAAGAGGTTGCTCGGCAGATCCTAATTCTTTGAGGGGGCAGCAGGAGCGGTCGAGATATCAGAAGAACTCCCTGGAAAGAGTGGATGGTGTTGGAGAGTCTGTGACGACCCCACTTCTCTTTAGGGCAAACCCTAGGGTATCGGCGGGCCGCCTACCTAACTCTCGCCAGGGCTCGATAGGAATCGAATTTAAACTTAAAGATAATCAACCAATAATAAAAGTCAAGTAGAAGAAAAGTCGCTTCGTTATATAATCATTCAAGTCTTACATCACAAAGTTTCTAAAAGGTACATACAATCAGTAAGGATACAGGAGCTCACAGGAGCTAAATTCCCATTGCTTTGCCAAGGCTTGATCCAATACCTCCACGTGATGACACTCCGTCAATCGGGTAGGTAGCAAGTCCGTAGAAACCCCGCTTACTTCCTCCATCCCTCATTTCACCCTCTCGAATCTGTAACCAAACACTCACTAGAAAGGCGATACTACTTGAGTCTGCTAAACAAGATCTCAAAAGATCAAGTTTATGATTTTTTCATGGTTCACCAGGCTTCTCGACCAAGCCCATGTCGGTTCAAGTCGCAAGGTTAGCCAATGAGTTTTGGGCGTCCCCAGATGTACAAATACACTTTGCCAAGTTCACGCAATTCAATTATCAATTCACTTCATACAATTCAACTGTCTAGTTAAGTACAAGAGAATGAGTGCGATAAAGTACACACTCGTCTCGACAAGTCTCAATCACTTAATGAACAAAAAACAATTCAAGTATTTAGCAACAATTCATGCACTTGACACTCACCAAATCAAAAGTAAGTGAGCAAATAACGTCTTTAGTTGTCCGCCCCGAGATTCCCTTCGAAACCCTCTTGAGCACCTGAAAAAATAGTGACCAACCATTACTCGCATGCACTCTAGACCACTTAACATTCAAGGAAGAAAATGCACTTGCTTAAAATTTAAGACAACGCCTTAAAGGAGCTTTAATCCATAAAAAATCGAGATTTAATAATGAAGATTTAAAGTCACAAGGGCAACATGTATCATCCATGAAATCGAGTTTAAAATGAACCATCAATCTCAAAAGGAAGTGGAAAGTTCATAAAAGTTCATTTCTTAAGAAATCAGAAAATTTTAGATTTACGCGACAAAACTTGGAAAATCAGATATTGAGTTTGGTAAGTCCAAAAATTAGAAACTTTACACCGTTGAAAACTAGATTCATAGTACTAAAACTTTCCAAAATACACTTTTCCAAGATTCCAACTAAAAACCATTCAAATCTCCGCTCAAAGTTACTGTTCCATGACGACAGGGTATAACCAGTTCTTGTTTTTCAGCAAAGTTTGAAAATTCGGTAAAATTCACAAGAATTGAATCAGCCTCTGAAATTTATAACACAGCAAGAGTTTCAAGTAAAGTTTTAAACACGACAAGCAGAACTAAATTCAGATTTTTGAACAGCAAGATAAAACCGTTTGAAGATGGTTGGATTTCACAGCCTGTTCAACAATTTTCCAGTTTCTAGCTTTGACACAGTTTTGAAATCAGACCATATCTAACTCTACACAAGTCCAAATTGAGAATTATTTGTGGCGTTAGAAACTAGATTCAAAATTCTTGAAATCATCAGAAGACATCATTATCAAATTCATTTCACAAAAGGGACAAAATTGAGCCACAAGATACAGTTTCCCAGTTTCTCTCGAATAAGCAAGTAAAACAGGTCAGTCCACTTTGCCGATTCGTTACAGCTCACTCAAAATGAATTAGCAGGGGAATTCTACAATGTTTGAAAGCTCTTAGTGTCTAGTTTCAAATGCTGCAAGCAACACTCAATTTTGACTTTTGTGCAAAGAGTTATGTTCAAACAAAGTACCAGTGGCCGGATTTCCAGATTTCTTCCTTTTCAAAAACCCTAGTTTTATGTAACCAATTGAAATGATTTTTGAAAGGCAATTTCCACACACACAATACAACATATAACAAGCAATTTAGCAGTCGTATAACCAACAAATTTTGAAATCCAAGTAAGACAAGAAAACAACAAAAATCGGCCAACTCTCCTCACTAGTTTCTTCCAGCTTTCGCTCCACTTCTCAAGCCATTATCAAGTCTCTCATCACAAAATCAACAACAATCAAGTGAAAGAACCTCAAGTCAGCTACCTAAAGGCCACCTCAAGACCACTAGCATAGGATATAAAGCAAGAAATAAAAGTTTCCTCAAGTCCACTTCCAAGTAAGACAACAAAACAACAAAAATCGGCCAGCTCTCCTCACTAGTTTCTTCCAACTTTCGCTCCACTTATCAAGCCATTATGATATAGGCAACCCTAGGGGAAGACCCTCCTAGAACCTCCCAACCTTGTAATTATCAGAGTTGGATCTTTTCTCCCAACAGAAATTGAACTCGATTGTTCTCATGAACTCAAGACCTCTGACACACAAAGGTAATCAGCAACCTTAAGCAAATAAGGATGGATGAAGCGACACCACGATTAGGGAACAAGCTAATCGATAAAGTCTGATTTGAATCCTAAGCTATGAACTCAAGAATTCAAGAGTAAGTTCGGTTAAGAACTTGTAGGAAAATTCCTCAAGATTTCTGGTTGTAATAATCTCTGTCTTTTACTCTTACAAGAGGTGCCTTTTTATAGGCTAAAACTAGGGCAAAAATCCGGCCCACATAAACCTGGAAGAAATTCGGTCCGCACAAAGAGCTTAAAGAGCCAGCTCTTTAAGGCTTTCCGATAAGGCCCAATAAGTAATAAAATACTAAACGCCTAACAACTACTAAACTAGACAGTCTTAAAACAACTAACAAGTATGAGATCATTCCTTCGCTTCAAACGTACAAGTGAACAAAGTAACTTCATGGTCCATCGAATCTTCAAACCTAGCTTGCTCCTTGCTTGTATGGTGAATGATCAAGGCTCGTAAAGCTTCCTTCACCTTCTTGGTTCTTGATCTTGTCATCGGACCACCAATGTTGATCAAAGGGTCCTTGACCCAAGGTTGGAGTTGTTGTGCGCCCGTATCCGCATCATTCCCTCCCTCTTCGAAAGGATTCGTCCCCGAATCTTCAAAGTCTGTATCAAAGTCAAAAGGGGATAGGTCAGACACATTAAAAGATGCGCTTATGCCATACTCACTTGGAAGTTCCAATTTGTAGGCATTGTCGTTGATCCTCTCTAGTACACGAAAAGGTCCATCTCCTCTTGGATGTAACTTGGTCCGTCGAGATGCAGGAAACCTTTCCTTCCGCATGTGCACCCAGACCCAATCACCGGGTTCGAATACAACATGTTTTCTACCCTTATTCGCATGTTGTGCATATTGCGCATTTTTCTTCTCAATTTGAGCTCGAACTCTCTCATGCAAGGTCCGAACAGCCTCTGCCTTTTTGACACCATCTGCGCTTAAACACTCATCAACAGGAATAGGTGATAAATCTAGAGGGGTTAGCGGCTGAAACCCATAAACAATTTCAAAAGGAGAATGATTAGTAGTAGAATGAGTGGTTCGGTTATATGCAAACTCAGCGATAGGCAAACATTCTTCCCACTTCTTCAAGTTCTTTTGAACAATGGCTCGAAGTAAAGCACCAAGGGTTCGATTGGTTACCTCAGTCTGACCATCCGTTTGGGGATGACTAGAAGTAGAAAACAGCAACTTAGTTCCCAACTTTCCCCAAAGTGATTTCCAGAAATAGCTTAAGAATTTCACATCCCTATCACTTACAATAGTACGCGGTACTCCATGCAATCTAACCACATCCTTGAAGAATAAATCAGCAACATGGCGCGCATCATTTGCTTTCATACAAGGGATAAAATGAGCCATTTTAGAAAATCTATCCACGACAACAAAGATACTATCCATACCTCTAGAAGATCTTGGTAAACCAAGCACAAAATCCATGGATAAGTCTGTCCAAGGAGCATGAGGTACGGGTAGAGGAGTATACAATCCATGAGGGTTACTCCTTGACTTTGCCTGCTTACACTTTAAACACTTATCACAAATGTTAGCAATGTCACGCCTCATTTTAGGCCAATAAAAATGTTCATGCAAAATGTCAAGAGTTTTATCAATACCGAAATGTCCCATCAACCCTCCACCATGAGCTTCTCTAACAAGTAATTCCCTAAGCGAACAATTGGGAATACATAGGCGATTTTCTTTGAACAAGAAACCTTCATGCCTATAGTACTTTTGAAATGCAGCATGTTCACAAGCTTGAAACACATTAGAAAAATCGTCATCATGTGCATACATGTTTTTAATGTGCTCAAAACCAAGTAGCTTAGTGCTCATGTTAGTGATCAAAGTATACCTCCTAGACAATGCATCCGCAACGACATTATCTTTCCCCTTCTTATACTTAATGATGTACGGAAAGGAATCAATAAATGCAATCCACTTCGCATGTCTTTTATGCAACTTTCCCTGACCCTTAAGGAATTTAATTGATTCATGATCAGTATGTATCACAAATTCCTTAGGCATAAGATAATGCTGCCACACTTCAAGAGCACGCACAACAGCATACAATTCTTTATCATAAGTAGGGTAATTAAGAGCTCCCCCACTCAACTTTTCACTGAAATATGCCAAGGGTCTATGATTTTGATGTAAGACAGCCCCTATGCCGATCCCACTAGCAT
Source organism: Coffea eugenioides (assembly GCF_003713205.1). NCBI lineage: Eukaryota > Viridiplantae > Streptophyta > Magnoliopsida > Gentianales > Rubiaceae > Coffea > Coffea eugenioides. Next base: position 140,478 of record NW_020864419.1, on the reverse strand, counting down.
CACATTCAACTTCAAACGTCACATCAAAATTAGGCAAAGCAAGAATAGGTGCTGAAGTTAACAAATCCTTAAGCCTATTAAATGACTCTTCTTGCTCTTTTCCCCATTGAAACCCCACATTCTTTTTAATTGTCTCATTCAAATGTGCTGCAATAGTGCTAAAGTCTTTAACAAATCTCCTATAGAAACTTGCAAGACCATGAAAAGACCTTACTTGAGACACATTGGTTGGAGTCGGCCACTCTAAGATGGCTTTTACCTTGGCGGGATCAACACGTATGCCATTTGCACCAACAATATATCCAAGGAAATTAACTTCAGGAGTGCAGAAGACACATTTTTCCATGTTAGCAAACAACCTATTTTCACGCAAGGCACTTAAAACAAGTCGCAAATGCTCAACATGTTCATCTAAAGACTTGCTAAAGATCAATATATCATCAAAATAAACAACAACAAACTTCCCAAGAAAATGCCTTAAAACATGGTTCATTAACCTCATGAAAGTACTTGGAGCGTTTGTTAAGCCGAAAGGCATCACAAGCCACTCATAAAGACCATACTTTGTTTTGAAAGCAGTTTTCCATTCGTCTCCTTCCTTTATCCTTATTTGATGATAACCAGATCTTAAGTCAATTTTAGTGAAAATGATTGCCCCATGCAATTCTTCTAACATATCATCTAACCTAGGAATAGGATGACGATACTTAACAGTAATTTTATTAATTGCACGACAATCTGTACACATTCTCCAAGTCCCTTCTTTCTTAGGCACTAAAATGACTGGAACTGCACAAGGACTAAGAGATTCACGTACCTGGTCCTTTTCAAGGAGGGAATCGACTTGCCTTTGGATTTCCTTTGTTTCCTCCGGATTTGCTCTATAGGCTGGTCGATTTGGGAGAATTGCTCCAGGAACAAAGTCGATTTGATGTTCGATACCTCGAATTGGAGGTAATCCTTTTGGTAGTTCCTCCGGAAACACATCCTTGAATTCCTGCAAAAGAGAGTAGATTGCACTAGGAAGAGAATCGGTTATGCCTAGTGTGTAAAAAGAAGAATAATCAGCTTCCCTGTACAGAAGTACTATGAGAAGACTTTGTGCATTCAAAGCCCTTCCTACCTCACGCACACTTGCATAGAAGCTCTTTTTGTTCACTTTCAAGCTCTCGGCCTCACTAAGTTTTTTTCCACTCGAATTTTCTTTTTCGCTCAACTCGGCCTCTACTTTCTTTTTTTCCTCATTCTCAGGCACATTCGGCTTTTTCTTTGCCTCTCTTAGTTGCCTTTTCTCTCGCTCTTTTCTTAGATGCAATTGTTCCTCATACACTTGTGTAGGTGTCAAGGGTGAAAGAGTGATCTTAAGGTTGTCCATAATGAACTTATACTTATTAGTGAGTCCAATATGATCAGCCTGCCGATCATACTCCCACGGACGCCCTAACAAGACATGACTAGCTTGCATAGGAATTACATCACATAAAACTTGGTCCTTGTATCGACCAATAGAAAAAGCAATTAAAGCTTGTTTGGTCACCTTGACTTCCCCCCCATCATTTAACCAAGATAGTCTATAGGGTTTAGGGTGGTAAGTCCATGAAAGGTGCTTTTGCTCGACAAAGTCAGCAGCTACGCAATTAGTACAAGAGCCACTATCAATGATCATGAGACATACCTCATCTCCAATTTTGCATCTCGTATGAAAAATGTTGGTCCGTTGGAGATCATCTTCTTGAGCTTGTGCATTTAGCACTCTCAGAGTCACCATAGTTCGAGCCACGGGGTCCTCTTCTATTTCAACCAGGTCAGCATCCTTCCCCTCTTCTTCAAGCGGTGGTATGTCTGCATATTCCTCGTCTCCTTCGCTTTGCCACATTCCTTCTTCATTCATGTACATGATGCTTCGGTTAGGGCATTGAGCCATGAGGTGGCCAATTCCCTTGCATTTGAAACATGCCTTTGGCTGGTTGGTAGACGTATTGACCCTTGGAAGGACCGGCCGCGGGGTTGGTTTAGAAGGAGTTGCACTCGGATGGAACGGTTGCTCCATTCGCCTGTTTTCCCTTTCTTTATTGCCTTGCCTCGGCCAAGCATTGGATGTTGGCAATTGATCTCTTCTCCAAGGTGTGGAAGAGAATGTAGTGGTTCGGCCACTAGGTGTCTTTATAGGTAAGGCTTGCCTTTCCACCTTCTCTGCATAAGACACCATTTGTTGTAGCTCAAAGTGGTCTTGAAGCTCAACCTTCTTCCGAATTTCAGGATTTAATCCATTAAGGAATCTTGCCATGGTTGCTTCCGAATCCTCTTGTATATTGGCCCTTATCATTGCTACCTCCATTTGTTTGTGGTACTCATCAACCGAACTGGACCCTTGGGTGAGTCGTTGGAGCCGATTGTACAAGTCCGTGGTGTAATGGAAGGGTACAAATCGTTTCCTCATCACTTGCTTCATTTCAGCCCAAGTGTCAATTGGTTGTTCCCTATTTCTCCTCCTTGTGGCACATACTTGCTCCCACCAAATGGATGCATAATCTTCAAATTCAATAGCCGCAAGTTTCACCTTTTTCTCTTCGGAGTAATTGTGGACTTCAAACACTTGCTCAACTCTCCGAACCCAATCTAAATAAGTTTCAGGATCATTTTTCCCATGAAAGGTAGGCATCTTAGTCTTGATGGAACCAAGATTGTCATCAGTTCTCCTAGGTCGGTCTCGGCCTTCCCTCGCTTCCCTGTGGCTTTTCCTTGATCGGAATGAGGTGTTAGAATGATACCCCTCATCATCCGCATCATGCTCAACACTCTGAGCACTTGAAGCCCTATTGGGAATATCTCCAGTACCTCGCATCTCAATGGCAGCCACCCTGTCGGATAGTTGTGTCACCACAAATTCAAGCCTCCCCGCTTGTTTTTGGAGAGTTTGGAGCACCAATTTGAGTGACACGTCGGTCTCAGACGGCTCGGCCATGTTCCCCTCTTGAGACATATTGTCAAACCTGCAAAACAAATGTATCCTAGTCTACCTTGCAAAGCACTCGTGTATCACTCAAGAAAACACACTCACTCTCAATTTTCCTTCTCGAAGTTCTTAAAACAACTCAACTCTCAAAAATTCCAGAATTAATTACCCTATAAGTAAGGAACAAGACACAAAGCAGAATTTTACAAATCTTAGAAAAACTCTACCCGAAGTTGGAACTTTATTTATTTTTTTTTTTGAGCTGTTGTTTTGCTGAGTTTCCGGTCAGTACGTTGGAAGGTAAATGGTGTTTCTGGAGTGCTCAAACAATCTATGAATCAGTCCTCAAATTTCAGTCAAATCGGATTGCAAAACTAGCTCAACCGATTTTAGAAACTCAAGAACTCCCAAGGCGGTTTGGGGCTAAGGTGTTTGGTTTGGTTTTGAAAACAGAATCTGGTGTGTTTGGGGCTGGTGAGGTCGTTTAGGGTCTTTGGAATTCAATCAAGATTGGAACTCAAGAGTTGGAAACCAATCAAGATTAGGAAACTCAAGTTTTGGGAAATCAACCAAGATTTGGAGATTAACCAAGATTTGGGAACCCACCAAGAATTGGAAACTCACGATTTTTTTGGAAACTTGATTTCCTTTGTATGAGAGCCAATTCCTTCTCTTCTTCCTTTTTTTTTTCTTTTTTTTTCGGCTCTTCAAGGAACACAAATTCAGATCACACCAACAAGTTCAAGAAAACGGATGAAAGGTTATGCCAATTCCAAGAAATCCCTAGTTCTTGGTTTATTGTTCAAGAATTTTCAAAATAAGACTTGGTGGTCCAAGAACTTCAAGAATTTGTTCAAGAAACACAAGAATTTTCCCCAAATTATGTTGCGGTGTCTAGGGTTTGCAAAACAACAACCAATTCTCAAGAAATAGGCAAAACAGAATTTCAGCAATACTCAAAAGAAAATTCCAGCAATACTCTAGCAACTTGAACACTAAAACAAGATAAGGTACGTGACTCTTTTTTTTTGTCTTTAAACCCTAACAACCCAAACACAAATATAACAAACCCAAGAACTTGGACAGAAAAACACAAAAAGACAACACCCAAACAGTTTTTTTTTTGACTCGGATGAACAGTAACGTGAACAGTACGCTACAGTACGATGAACAGTAATTCGGAACATTAACGATGAACAGTAATCGCTACAGTTTTTTTTTTTTTTTTGACAAAAGACACAACTAACAAGATATGAACAACTTCAATTAAAAGAGAATTAACCTGATGCTCTGATTACCAACTGATATAGGCAACCCTAGGGGAAGACCCTCCTAGAACCTCCCAACCTTGTAATTATCAGAGTTGGATCTTTTCTCCCAACAGAAATTGAACTCGATTGTTCTCATGAACTCAAGACCTCTGACACACAAAGGTAATCAGCAACCTTAAGCAAATAAGGATGGATGAAGCGACACCACGATTAGGGAACAAGCTAATCGATAAAGTCTGATTTGAATCCTAAGCTATGAACTCAAGAATTCAAGAGTAAGTTCGGTTAAGAACTTGTAGGAAAATTCCTCAACGATTTCTGGTTGTAATAATCTCTGTCTTTTACTCTTACAAGAGGTGCCTTTTTATAGGCTAAAACTAGGGCAAAAATCCGGCCCACATAAACCTGGAAGAAATTCGGTCCGCACAAAGAGCTTAAAGAGCCAGCTCTTTAAGGCTTTCCGATAAGGCCCAATAAGTAATAAAATACTAAACGCCTAACAACTACTAAACTAGACAGTCTTAAAACAACTACCAACTAAGCTAACAAGTATGAGATCATTCCTTCGCTTCAAACGTACAAGTGAACAAAGTAACTTCATGGTCCATCGAATCTTCAAACCTAGCTTGCTCCTTGCTTGTATGGTGAATGATCAAGGCTCGTAAAGCTTCCTTCACCTTCTTGGTTCTTGATCTTGTCATCGGACCACCAATGTTGATCAAAGGGTCCTTGACCCAAGGTTGGAGTTGTTGTGCGCCCGTATCCGCATCACATTATCAAGTCTCTCATCACAAAATCGACAACAATCAAGTGAAAGAACCTCAAGTCAGCTACCTAAAAGCCACCTCAAGACCACTAGCCTAGGATATAAAGCAAGAAATAAAAGTTTCCTCAAGTCCACTAGTCTAGAATCTTGATTAGGGTTTCAAACCCATGTAAACCAACCACCAATCTTTGTAAAAATTGAAAGGTTAAAGAGGGATGAAGGGTTTACCTTTCCAAGCACCTAAACCCTAGTTGTAAGAAAGAGTTTCCACCAAAACTTCACCAAGAAACACCACAAGCTTGCACCTTTCTTCTAGCTAGAGTGAAATTTCAAGAGATTTATGGGTTGGATGACGATTACCAAGCAAGATTGGAGCAAAAGATGGAATTTTTTCTTCCCCCTTTTCTTCCTTTGTGTTCGGACGAGAGGATGAGAGAGTGAGGGAGTGTTTGTGTTGTGATTCTTGTGGAGGAAGAATGAAGAAAAAGCTAGCGATAAGTTGTGCAAAAAGTCAACTTTCAGTAGTAGCAAAATAGTGTCGTGCACTACCACTTTCTCTCTTGATTGATACACTTAACTACTAATCCTCCAAGGTAGTTCCTCTAGCACTACAATTACTCATACGTATTAGCCTCGTATTAAATCCTTAAATCTCCAATTAGTCGTGTCGGCATGACTTTCGAGAAACTTTCAACGCGCGCATGATAAAAGTTTAATTTAAGAAAAATTCATGCAAAAATAGTAAAATTAAATAACACTAAGGCAAAATAATTATAAAATAGCCTAAAGTAAGTATAAAAACATGAGTCCTCACATCCTCTCCCCCTTAAAAAATTTTCATCCATGAAATTCATACCTTGATTTGGAAATAGGTCTGGATGTTTCTCTCGAATCTCTTTTTCTACCTCCCAAGTTGCTTCCTCCACTCCGTGATTCCTCCATAGAACTTTTACCAAAGGAATTTGCTTATTCCTTAGTTCCTTCACCTTATGATCCAAAAGCTTCATTGGTTTTTCTTCATAAGTTAGTGCCTCGTCAACCTCAATATTTTCTGGTTGCAATACATGGGAGGGGTCTGGGTGATACTTCTTGAGTAGAGACACATGGAAAATGTTATGAATTCGAGACAAACTTGGTGGCAGTTTCAACTTATAGGCCACGTTTCCCACACGTTGGAGAACCTTATAAGGTCCTACAAATCTTGGTTGCAACTTTTTTCCTCTTCCTGCCATCAAACTTGCTTTTAGAGGAGTGATCTTAAGAAAAACTTGATCTCCAACCGCAAACTCCAAATACTTCCTTCTATTATCTGCGTAACTCTTTTGAGGGCTCAGAGCTGTCTGAATCCTTTGGCGTATTAACTTCACCTTTTAGCACGCCTCTTCAATCCATGGTACTGCAGTTGGGTCTAAGATCTTCCTTTCACCTATTTTATCCCAACAAACAGGAGATCTACACTTCCAACCATAAAGTGCCTCATATGGAGCCATTTGAATGGATGAATAAAATCTATTATTGTAAGCAAATTCCCCTAATGTCAAGTATTTACTCCAACTCTCTCCAAAATCCCAAATACATGATCTCAACATGTCCTCAAGAGTCTGAATTGTCCTCTCTGACTGTCCATCAGTCTGCGGGTGGTAGGTAGTGCTAAAATTCAATTTGGTTCCTAGCATTTCTTGCATCTTCTGCCAGAACCGAGAAACAAACCGAGGGTCTCGATCAGATACAATACTTGTTGGTATCCCATGTAGCCTTATAATCTCATCCAAATATAATTTAGCTAACTTCTCCAGGGAGTATTTCATACTAACCGGCAGAAAATGAGCAGATTTTGTCAATCTATCCACTATCACCCAAATGGCGTCATGACCTCTTTGTGTCCTTGGTAATCCAGATACAAAGTCCATGGTAATATTTTTTCATTTCCACTCAGGTATCTCTAAAGGTTGCAATAGGTCAGATGGTTTCTGATGCTCAGCTTTAACTTGTGGCAAATTAAACAAGTCTGGACAAATCGAGCAATTTCCTTCTTCATATTCTCCTACCAATACAAACTCTTCAAATTTTGGTACATTTTATTTCCTCTAGGATGTACTGTATACTTAGAATAATGAGCTTTCTCTAAGATTTCCCTTTTTAGCCCTTCATCCTTTAGTACTACTATGCGATTCCAAAATCTTAGTATGCCATTTACTCCCGAATTAAAATCATACTTTTCCCCATTTCTAATTTTTTTCAATCCTACTTGTGCTTCCTTGATATGATCAAGCAAAATGAATTTCGCAACAATGTTTCCAAGGATTATCTTTCTTGGTTCAAGACGATAGTTCCAAATACTAACTTCCTCTGACAAATGAAATTCCTTAATCATCAATCCAGCCACTTGCACTTACGACTTAAAGCATCGGCTACCACATTAGCTTTCCCTAGGTCATAATTAATCGTACAATCATAATGCTCTAAAAATTCCATCCATCTACGCTGTTTCAAGTTTAACTCCTTTTGGGAGAACAAGTACTTGAGACTTTTGTGATCTGTAAAAACCTCAAACGTCACCCCATATAGGTAATGCTTCCACTTCTTCAATGCAAACACTACAGCCGCTAACTCCAAATGGTGAGTTGGGTAATTTCTCTCGTGAGGTTTTAACTTCCTAGAGGCATATGCAATCACCTTATCATTCTGCGTCAATACGCACCCCAAACCTTCTTTCGAAGCACCTGTATAAACCACAAAACTATTCTTTCCATTAGGTAAAACTAGTACAGGTGCCCTTGTCAATCGTCTCTTTAACTCTTGAAAACTTTCTTCACACTTAGAACTCCACATAAACTTTCCATTTTTCTTAGTCAACTCAGTCATGGGTCCCGCAATCTTAGAAAAATCTTTGATAAATCTCCGATAATACCCAACTAACCCTAAGAAATTTCAAACTTCAGTAGGGTTTTCCGGTTGCTTCCACGTAGAAACTGATTCAACTTTGGTCGGATCCACCTTAATTCCTTCCTTGGAGATTATATGACCTAAGAAAGTCACTTCCTTCAACCAAAATTCACATTTACTAGCTGTCGCGCCCCATTTTTTACAAGAAAAATAAATGGTTTAAAAAGTGAATTTTTTATTTGAAAAATGATTTTTGATTTACAAAGAAAGTGGGTCTAAATGGGACTTGAAAATGCGACGATTTGACCCAAAATATAGTTTAAAAAGGGTTTTTGAAATAAAAATCGGAGTCGCCACTTGGTATAGAGTTAAGGTGTACCAAGTCACCAAAAAAAATGAATTTTTAAAGGAAAAAAATAGAAAAGAAACCCATTTTAAACGACTCCTAGTCTACGTAAATCAACGAAAAAGGTTCGGGAGTCACGTTTGACGAAGGGGAAGGCAAGGATAAAAATCCAAGGCACCCCTTCGACCTAGCCAAGGCTAGTTGCGCGATTTAGTCAAAGATTTTCTTGTTTTAACCAAAACATTTATCACATTTGGATGCACTATATGAATGCAAAACCTAGACCTAGGGGGACATCGGGGGGCAAAATTTCTCTTCAAAGTTTGAATGGTGCCAATCACATTAATTGTGATGCCCAATGCGGATTCTTTGGAGAGGTCACGAATAATGCAAAAATATGAGACTCCAAGAAAAGAAAAGGGATAAAATAATTATAGAAATATACATGTCTTAAGGGAGTGCATCATGTCGGGTACGGGGGACTAATGTTCGTGACTCAATTTTCCCTTTAATAGAGGGAATACGAGCGTGCTAAGGCTAGAAAAGCCAAACTCGTCCATATCCCATATCCAAGGGGTTTTCCTTAATCTAATCAAACAAATGCACTACCCTAATTCTAGTGCCTATATGAAATGCAAGTCTAATGTCATGTTTCATACAAAAGGGTATATATATATAGGGAAATTAGGGATAAGGGATATACGTATAAGGGGAATATCATACAAAATGATAAAAAGCCCTAAAAGGTGAAAAATATGCATGAGATGAAGTGTAGTCATACAAAACATGATCTAACGCGCGAAGGGCTCCTAAGGGTCTAGCATTGGACTAGCCCACATCTACGCTCTCTCACAAGCATTGGACTTGCAAGAGCTCGAGGGGACAACCATGACTAGCATTGGACTAGCCACGGTTACGTGCATTTGCATCCATCATACACATATATAAGTAATGTGCATAATTAAAACAAGTAGGCATGTGAGCACGTAATTCACATAACACATAAGCATGCATATCTAGATGCCAAAACCTAAGAAAGCGATTAAACACATAGCACATAGACATGCAAAACACATAAGGCAATTAAGGCCCTAACTATTACATTGTTAGGGGGAAGGCCTACTACAATCTAAAAGGGGAAATAAGAAGGAATAAAACAATTAAATCCCTAACTATTACAATTTTGGCATTTAAATGCCCTTTAAATAACCAAAATGAAACTAGAATAAATATACGAAATTAAGATGACTAAAGTGAACAAATAAATAAAATTAAAACATCCAAAAGGCATGCAATTAAGCACATAAATCACATAGACACAGAGTCAAATAAAATGAGAATGAGGGATAGAGTGTACCTCCCTTGAGTTGGCGCCCTAATGGAGTGAAATCGCTTATTTTATCCTCCAAAATAAAAGAAAAGGTCAAGGTACCAATTTATTTGGGAAAATTAAAGAAAATAGGCAAACACAAGCTCACTTGGTTATAAAGCCCTTAAATTAATGAATTAAGTGCAATTTAACAAAGCATGGTGGTTGACTGAAGCAAACAAGCAATGAAGCTGCGAAATTAAAGCTGCCAAGGACTGAATTGCACATATCAGAAAATTTTCGGGTCTAATCACAATTTCCAGAACTTTTGGGGTCAAAATTAAAGAGGAAAACAAATTCAGGGACTCATTTGCAATTAAAGTAAGGATCCAATTGAAAGTTTGTAGGGCCGCAGTATAGCTAAGGAAAAATCCAGGGACTGATTCGCAAATCCCATTACCAAATTCTTAATCAAACAGACCATTGGGGCATTTTATTTATTTCTTGGGCCGAAACTTTCCTAGCCTATTTGAAAATCCAAAGCAAATGGGACGGGCCAGCCTATCATTTTTATCAAGTAAAACCCAACAAAATGCATGGGCTTTAACTCTCGAGCCCAAATTACTAACCCAGGAAATAAACAAAACAAAACCCAATCCAAACAAACAAACCACCATCAAGACCCAATCAAAATAAACCTAATCCAATTCCCAACTAATTTTTGTTAAGCCCATCAAAATAATAAGATAGCTAAAAAACATTTAAACCTAATCAAATCATAATCTCAGAATTAATCTACTCAACAACTCACTAAAAATATAAAAGGGCAAATTGAAACTTTGAAGGGCCAAATCAATTCAATATTTTTTTTAGTTTTGGGCCACAATGAAATCAGACAGAAATTGAGGGGTTAAATTGCAATTATTCAGAGAAAACCATGCAAGTTCACGAAAAGCAGTTCTCTTCTGCAATTTTATTAACAATGCTTCTGCCATTTCACTTCCGCGACCTGCTTTCTTACTCTACCAGGTAGATTACATGCAAAACTCAAGCCAAACTTCCTAGTTTATCATCCTAAAATCAACAAAGCTTCAAATCATTCAATTAACATCACCCTAACACAAACATCTATCCCTAGAAAACCCAATCACAGCAGCTAGACATAAAATGCAGCAAACGTATAGGAGGAAACTTAGGATGGACGTTCATATGGCATTTCAACTGAACGACAAACCACAGATTTACATCAAACTAAAAGCTTCAACAACAAAACCAGAAAAAGATTTCAACATCCGAACAAACAACGAAAGGTTTGGATTGGAAACAGAACATGCCACTTTTCTTCACTGATTTCTTCTACCTTTTTTTCAGGTTTAACAAACTCATGCTGCAACTTTCCCGAATTAAAATGACCCTTTATACATCTTTAGCATCCAAACCAAACTGTACACTATACATCCCCCAGCAATTTCTACCCAGATTATGCACAAACGAAGCCAAAAGAACATTCATGCATTCCCGCACACACAGCAACTAAAACCACATGAATTTCCAAATAAAGTTCTAAAACATATCTCAAGTTAGGAAAAAAATTGCATAGATAAGAAAAAGGACTCTGCAGTAGTTTAAACACGTGATTTCAAAGCCCCTTGCAAGATCATGTAATCCAGGTTTTGAACAAGAGATCAACAAGCAATATCAACAATTCGGTCTCAACTCTAGCCATTCTCTCTCATAGCATTAGCTCGAATTCAAGCATAGAGACAAAAACAGAAAAGAGTGCAATGGACCAACACAGCTTTCTGCCATGAAAAATTGTTCCTTATGTTCGGACAAGCAAAAAGTCATCCGAGTGTTCATTCATTTTTCCCATATAAAACGCGGGCGAAATCATCTTCAAGTAAAACTTTCACTCAGTCATTTCATCAAGCACCAAATGGGCATTAAAAATTTCGGCAAACCTATTCTCAATCGAGACTACAATCCGACCCAAAATTGTTTAGAAACAACGAAATCCAATTCCAGACATCATTTGCAACACGTATATTCAAAAATTGGAGACAATTAGCAAGAGAATTGCACTAGATGAAGCCACGACAGTCATGCTCAGAGGGCTTGGGAAGGAACTGATATTCAAAGGAGAAGGGTCAACTTACGGTGCTCTTGCTTGAGCGGCAGCGACGGCGACTAGGACGAAGATGAAAACGGTGAATTGGGATTGGAAGATGATGAAATCTGACTTCGTCTGAGAGCTTTCGTCTGGAGTTGCAGAGAACGGCAGAGGCCAAGGAGGTTGTGCGCGGTGGTGACAAAGGCAGACAACAGCAGCAGCGGATGCGGATGCGAACTGGTGGTGACTTGGGTAGCTCTCCGTTCGGCTATTTAATTCTCTTTTCCTCAGCTTGCCCTTTTCTTTTCGCCGAAGCCTCCCCTGTTTCCCTTAGCTTCCCCTCTGTTTTGCAGCTCACGGCCTCTCTTCCTGCTCCCTCTGTTTTTCTTGTTTTGTTTTTTTTCATTTTTGTTCTTCTCTCCGCCGCGCGCCTGAGCTTTCCTTGCTTTTGTTGTCCGCTGCCCTTTTCTGTTTTGCTCAGTCCCAAAACCTCTCCCCCATCGCTTGATTCCTTCTTGTTTGCTCTATTTTCTCTAGCCGACTACTCTCTGGTTCTCTCTCTCGCCTCCGCTTCTCTGATTCTTTTCTTTCCTTTACTCCCCAGACGAAACTTGCTCCTCCCTTCTCAATCAGCCGCCAATACTTTTTCTCTTCCATCCGTCCCCTTTCTAATTGTTCCCCCCTTTTTGTTCTGCCGAAGCCCCTCTTTCCGCCACCAGCTTTTCTTGCCCTCTCCCCTCTTTTCCTTTCTTTTGTCCGTCGCGCTCTTCTTCTTTTTCTTTCTCTCCCAGCTCGCTGAAGCCTTCACGCCCAAAACCTAGCCGCCCCTCTCTGTTTTTTTGTTTAGCCTGAAGCCCCAAAGCTCCCCCCCAGACCTCTCTCTCGGCCCCCCGTAGCCCTTTCCTCCATTTTTCCTTTTCTTTTGCTCTGTTGTTTTTTCCAACCCAAGCCTCCCTCTTTTCTTATTTTTTCCTTTTTTTTTTCTCTCAGACCAGGCCCTCTCTGTTACATCCCTTGCTCTTCCCTCTCCCTAGCCGGCCATCCCTTTTTTTGTCCTTTTTCTTTTTTTTTGTTTTCAAATCCTCAATCCTACAAGTGTCTCCATCTCCCCCCTCCTAAGTGATGTGTTGTCCAAATATAAAAGGGACACTTGTCCTAATGCATGTTCTCCATTTGTCTAGCATGCAAACTTCCACTAATTTCACACATTATTTTGTATTTTTGTATTTTTCATTTTTCCCTTTTTTTTGAAATTTAGTATGAAGACAAAAATAATAAAATAAAATGAATTAGAACAAAATAAAATAAAATAAAATAAAAACACTAGAATTGAAATAAATAAAGCAAAATTAAATTAATTAAACCAATAAAGTTAAAAAATAAAAAATTTGGTGTCTACACTAAACTTAGCATACAACTGATGTTCCCTCAAGATTTGCAAGACAATTCTCAAATGTTTCTTATGATCCTCTAGAGTTTAGAATATACCAGTATATTGTCAATGAACACCACTACAAACTGATCCAGATAAGGCTTCAAGATTCGATGCATTAAATCTATAAAAACTGCAGGAGCATTAGTCACCCCAAACGGCATCACTGCAAACTCAAAGTGCCCGTACCTCAAATTAAAGGCAGTCTTAGGTATATCTTTTTCCAAAATCCTTAACTAATAATAACCTTGCCTGAGGTCCAACTTTGAGAATACTACTGCCCCTTGCAATTGGTCAAACAATTCATCAATGTGGGGTAAGGGTACTTATTTTTAATGGTAACGTCATTCAAGCCCCGGTAATCTATACACAATCTTAAGCTCCCATCTTTCTTTTTAACAAATAGCACTGGAGCTCCCTACGGAGAATTGCTTTCTTTTATAAAGCCTCGTTCTAGCAAATCCTGTAATTTCAACTTCAGTTCTTTCAATTCAGCCGGATCCATTCTATAAGGTGTCTTAGAGATAGGCGCTACACCTGGAGTTACATCAATTTTAAATGTTATCTCTCTTTCTGGCGGCAAAGACTCTAGTTCCTCAGGAAAAACATCTGGATATTCCTTAACTACTGGCATATCTTCCAACCTTACCTTGTCACTAGGAGTATTTATAAGAAAAATCAAATACCCTTGAGCTCCCTTACTCAACATCTTTCTAGCTCGAATTCCTGAAATAAGGGCGGATAAGGCTAGTCTACCTCTTACATCCAATTTTAGGGTTGCCTCTCTCAGAACACACAGCTCTACCGTTTTTGTCTTACAATTTAATTGAGCATGGTAACGAACTAACCAGTCCATACCTAAGATGACATCATATTAATAACTAAGCTCATCAAATCGGCCAATAGTTTTCGCTCTCCAACCCATATCTCGCAATTTCTATACACCAAGTTAGCAATTAAGCTTTGATCCCCAGTAGGCGTTCTAACCTCCAAGTCATAAAATAACTGAATCGGCTTCACGTCTACCCAACTTATGGAATTTAGGGTTTACAAAAGAGTGTGTCGCACCAGAATCAATCAAAACCTTAGCTAAACGGTGGAAAATAGGAAACGTACCTTCAACCACCTCAATGGAATCAAGAATCTGTTGATGGTCCAATGCATAAACCCTAGCCGGCACCTTAGGTCGACTCCCTACAACACTAGATTGCATAGATGCCGACTTCTCTGGCCATTGAGTACTACCTCCCTCCTTCGGCACACTTAGACAACTTGAGAGTTGGTGTTCGGCACTACCACAGTACAAACACTTTCCTGATTTTCTCTAACATTCATTCTCCGTATAGTTGGACTTGCCACAGTAGCAACAAGCAACTTGAGGAGCCACGGCCTATCTACTAGAAGGTGTTCTTCTTACTTGACCTTACCCATTGCGGCCTCCTCTTGATAATGCCCTTCTTGGTGCTCCAGCAGTCCTTACTCCTCCCGTTCCTCTTCCCATTTTTGGAGATGGGGAACTCTTACTTGCTTGTCCAGGAGAGTGACTAGGAGCGCCCTTTTTCTTAGTATGAAAATCCCTAACTTGCAGCCTTGCACTTTCAATTCTCTGCGCTTTCTCTAGGGCTTCTGTAAACGTAGAGATTTGGATTGCTGCCAACCCCTCTTAAATCTCCACATTAAGTCTTTGTACAAATCACCTTATCATTCTCCTTTCAGTGACCACCAATTCTGAAGCGTACCTAGAAAGCTTAGTAAATCTCCCATCATAGTCAGCCATGCTAGAAACCCCCTATCTCAATTTTATGAATTCGTCCTCCCGTTTCTCTTGAATCAAGAGCGAAAGAAACTTCTCATTAAACTCTCTTATAAAGTTTTTCCAAGTCCAAGGGGTATGCGCTCTTTCCCATTTTCCCCTTATCACATCCCACCAAGCGCGTGCTGCACCCTTAAATTGAAAAGCAGTAAAGTTCACATGCCCCTCCTCGGTATAATCTAAGGCGATGAATATATTAGTAATTCTTTCCAGCCATTTCTTCACTAATTCGGGGTCAAGTCCCCCAAGAAATCTAGGCAGAGCAAACTTCAAAAATCGCTCCAAAGCTCTATCTTCCCCTCTCTCCTGAGTCCCGGGTTGGTTAATAGGTCCTAGACCTTAACGCTCTGCTAACTGTTCTAAGATATCCGTCATACGGTTAATGGCAGTAGCCACTTGGTTATCCTCTACATTTTCTTGTCCTTGGCTCGGCCCAATTACCGATCCTTGATCATCCCCATGGGATTGGGGTTGTCTAACCCCACGCCCTCGGTCCCTTCCACTTCTACGGCCATCCATAGTCTTAGTAGTTTCTAAAGGCATAGACGCAAAATAAATATACATAAGTAACGTTAAAATAACACTTTAATCATGCAAGACAAGAATAAATAAGAAAGAGACCAAAATGGTCGCATATAAACACAATCCATGGCATAGATCAGGAGTCATCCTACAATAAAGTCGAGCACATCAAAAGTAAATTCAAGTGCTTCAAAAGATAGGCCGCACAGTTAAGCAAAATACAATGACCTTTGAACTAGCACCACCCCGACTAATCCCAATTACAAAAGAGTCAAAAGTTCAACATTCCTAGTCTAGTTCGCGGCAGAACTGCTAGTCTGGACCTCCTCCTCTGGGTCCTCCTCAAAAGGCTCCTCCTCCTCAGTGCCCTCATGAACCGAGCTCTCAACTCCGTCTACCACCTTATCTATCAGGATGGTGGTGTCAGTTTAAATCCTAGCGTCCCGCTCCTTGACCTCATCGACTATCCTACCTTGTCATGCCCGAGTCCTCTAGACCTGATCACGAGCGGCCTCAGCTCTAGCCCGCTCATCGATCACTGTCCCCTCAAGTTCGGAGATCCTAGCACCCTAGGCCTCCGCTATAGTCCTTAGCTCCTCAATCTCCTCAATGAGTGCCTTATTAGTAATCAATAGCTGTCGGCGCTCATCATCAATGGACAGCACTAGATCATTAGGGTAGGCATGCGTCTCCCTACAGGGACAACGAGAGAACCTAGAGAAAAGCGAGTATCGGACACGAGGTCCTCCACCCAGTACTAGATATCGGATAGGCCTAAGAGGCTCCACATGACCATTAGCATCTCCATTACCATTAGCCGCATGACCTCCATTACCGTTCTCCATTCCTACAAAACAACCACAAAACTCAAGGTTAGAAACTTAAAGTCACTAATTCACTCAAACATCAACTTAAGGTATAACTAAGTTATCTCATTCTTATTCCCAAGAGTAAAGGCTCTAAAACATCTCCGGAACAAATCTCTAAACGTAGCCTCTGATACCAACTGTGACGACCCCACTTCTCCTTAGGACGAACCCTAGAGGATCGGTGGGCTGCCTGCCTAGCTCTCGCCAGGGCTCGATACGAATCAAATTTAAACTTAAAGATAATCAACCAATAATGAAAGTCAAGTAGAAGAAAAGTCGTTTCGTTATATAATCATTCAAGTCTTACATCACAAAGTTTTCAAAATGTACATCAATTTTTTTCAAAATACAGCCATCCAAAGTTGACTACACCAATTACATCCAAAATTCTAATCAAAAGGTAATCAAGTCAGCTTCTCCAAAATCTTCCCACTCCGAATCCCTATTAAGGAAAACAAACTACGGGGGTAAGCTAACGCTCAGCGAGACCAAGAAAAGTATGGAAACACATAAGTTCAAGTAACAATAACACTTGTACAAGAAGTATAGCTAGAAAGTTCATGTAATTCACAAATAGTAGTAAAGCAAAATCAATAAGGATACAGGAGCTCTCAGGAGCTAAATTTCCATTGCTTTGCCAAGGCTTGATCCAATACCTCCACGTGATGACACTCCGTCAACTAGGTAGGTAGCAAGTCCATAGAAACCCTGCTTACTTCCTCCATCCCTCGTTTCACCCTCTCGGATCCGTAATCAAACACTCACTAGAAAGGCGATACTACTCGAGTATGTCAAGCAATATCTCAAAAGATCAATTTTATGATTTTCTCATGGTTCA
Organism: Coffea eugenioides; assembly: GCF_003713205.1. Lineage (NCBI taxonomy): Eukaryota > Viridiplantae > Streptophyta > Magnoliopsida > Gentianales > Rubiaceae > Coffea > Coffea eugenioides. The sequence goes on along the minus strand of NW_020864419.1, from coordinate 123,360 downwards.
CCAGGCTTCTCGTCCAAGCCCATGCCGGCTCGAGTCGCAAGGTTAGCCAATGAGTTTTGGGCGTCCCTAGATGTACAAATACACTTTGCCAATTTCACACAATCAATTATCAATTCACTTCACACAATTCAATTGTCTAGTTAAGTACAAAAGAACGAGTTCGATAAAGTACACACTCGTCTCGACAAGTCCCAATCACTTAATCAATAAGAAACAATTCAAGTATTTAGCAACAATTCATGCACTTAACACTCACCAAATCAAAAGTAAATGAGCAAGTAAGGTCTTTAGTTGTCCGCTCCGAGATTCCCTTCAAAACCCTCTTGAGCACCTGAAGAAATAGTGACCAATCATCACTCACATGCACTCTAGACCACTTAACATTCAAGGAAGAAAATGCACTTGCTTAAAATTCAAGACAACGCCTTAAAAGAGCTTTAATCCATCAAAAATCGATATTTAATAATGAAGATTTAAAGTCACAAGGGCAACATGCATCATCTATGAAATCGAGTTTAAAATGAACCGTCAATCTCAAAAGGAAGTGGAAAGTTCATAAAAGTTCGTTTGTTAAGAAATCAGAAAATTTCAGCTTTATGCGACAAAACTTGGAAAATCAGATCTTGAGTTTGGTAAGTCCAAAAATTGGAAACTTTACAGCTTTGGAAACTATATTCATAGTACTAAAATTTCCAGAATACACTTTTCCCAGATTCCAACCAGAAACCATTCAAATCTCCGCTCAAAGTTACTGTTTCATGAAGACGGGGCAAAACCAGTTCTTATTTTTCAGTAAAGTTTGAAAATTTGGTAAAATTCACAAGAATTGAATCATCCTCTGAAATTTATAACACAACAAGAGTTTCAAGTAAAGTTTTAAACACGACAAGCAGAACTAAATTCAGATTTTTGAACAGCAAGATACAACCGTTTGAAGATGGCTGGATTTCACAGCCTGTTCAACAATTTTCCAGTTTGTAACTTTGACACAGTTTTGAAATCAGACCATATCTAACTCTACACAAGTACAAATTGAGAATGATTTGTGGCGTTAGAAACTAGATTTAAAATTATTCAAATCATCAGAAGACATCATTTTCAAATTCGTTTCACAAAAGGGACGAAATTGAGCCACAAGATACAGTTTCCCAGTTTCTCTCGGATAAGCAGGTAAAACAGGTCAGTCCACTTTGCCGATTCGCTACGGCTCACTCAAAACGAATTAGCAGGGGAATTCTATACCGTTTGAAATCTCTTGGTGTCTAGTTTCAAATGCCGCAAACAGCACTCAATTTCGACTTTTATGCAAAGTGTTATGTTCAGACAAAGTACCAGTGGCCGGCTGGCCTGATAGCAAATTTCCAGATTTCTTCCTTTTCAAAAACTTTCAATTCCAACCTTGATTCTAGCCTTGTTTGAGTTGAATCACTAAATCTAAACCGATTAAACCTTTGTCTTGGTGCTTAGGAAGTTGGGAGTGGTGAAAGTCTTGGGAGAAAGAGCTTGGTTCTTCACTTTCTTCCCGTGTTTTGGAAGGTATAAGTCTAAAACTTTCTTTTTCTTTCTTATGTTAGCAAACTATGGAGTAGATGCTTTGAATCTTGAAATATCTTGGATGATACTCTAGTTTTGGTGTTGATTATGAAATTTCAGCTAGGGTTTGGTAATTTTTTAGCTTTGATTATGTTGTTTAGCTATCAAATGTTGGTATTGAGCTTGGATATGGAATTTGTGAGATGATTAGTGGCTTGATTGTGATTTTCAGCCTTAAAAGATGACTTTTCAGCTTTGTCAAGAAATTTCCAGCTTTGATATTGGATGGTTACTTGTTGGAAATGAGTTATCATTTGATGGTTTTAAGCCTAGATGAAGAGCTATACTGAGATGCTTGTTTGTGGTGGTTGAATTGGGTTGATTTGAGGAAAAACAATGAAGCCATAATGGCTGGAAAAATGAGTAAAAACAAGGGAAATTGTGAGGACCCGTAATTTTCTTAATTTCTAGGTTTTATTTTCTTTGAATTGCACGTTTTTTCACATTTTCTTTATTCAAAAAATTTTAAAACAAAATTTTATTAGTAAATATAGTTTTTAAATGATTTTTCTAGTATCGGTTCGTTTTTGAGAAATTAAGAGCGTATATCGGATGTGGGACCCGTTAGTGCGGTAAGTTTGATAAAATTCGGCCAATTAGGTTAAGTTGTGTATATCGGGTTTAATTTATCAGGTGTGAAGAGATAATTAGAAGTTACCTAGATGGATTATCATTGGAGAGACAAAAGGATAAGTGTTAAACTTAAAAGGTGCCACGTGTCGCTTTTTCATTCGAGCTTGGACTTTGACCATTATTTCTTACCTTTGCTAATACTCAATTTTGACCCAAAACTCACCCAATTTTGCAAGCCTTTGGCTGGCCCTCTTGACAAGAAGAAAGAAAAGAAAACTCTTAACCTTTTGCTTCTAATCTTGCCTAAATCTTGCAAACCAACCGATTAATCTTGAGCTTACTCCATAAAAACCCTTAAGTGTGAGGTTGTGAGGTGATTAGTGGAGTTATTTGGAAGCTTAAGGTGCTAAGTGGTCTCTTTTCTTTGGTTACTAAGGTGAGTAGTGAAGGAACCCCTCTCCTCTATCTAATGATGGTTAATTCATGACTTGTGGTAGCATAAGGGATGAAATTAAGTGTTACTTCATGATTTTGGTTGAATTTGGTGAAATTTTATAATTATTGATGATTTTTCTGTTTTCATATGATTATCATTGTGTGGCTATGTATGATGATTGGAAATGATGTTGAAGGAAGCTAGAAGGTGGAAAGTGTGGTTAATTGCAGAAAATTTCTGTTTTGGAAGGAAATGTTGAAAGTTAGGGTTTCATTTTCTTACATTCTGCCCGGCACTGTACCTCATAGTTATAGGCCGAATTGGCCTTGGGTTAAAACATGAAAGTTGTAGGGAATGATATTTTAGAGTTGCCTGCAAAATTTCAAGTCAATCGGAATGTATCTTGTGAAAAGACCAAAATACCCCTGCTGCCCTGTTTCTACCCGAACTTGGTAATCAGTTCTGGTAATTGGTTAATTTGATAGGGAATGCTTCTGATTTGGTTGTTGATGTCTTCTGATGAATTGTATCCTTGTATCTTAGCTTTCGGATGGCTTTGGAATCACTTGATTTGGACTTAGGTAGCCTGACTTATGATGTTTGAACCAGAATGCGGTTTGTGAATCTGTTTTTGCGGTTCTGGTGTAGTATATTGAAATTTTGACCTGGTTACACTCGGAACTGGACAGAGTAGCCTTCTTCAACATTGTAGCCCTACCTCTTAGCTTCGAAACGGTGTATCTTGCACCTCCATCCGATAATCGTAGTGCCAATGGTGCCAAAACCGCAAAATGATGTCAAAAACTATTTTTATGGTTTAGAGCTTAAGTCCATTTCCGGATTTCCTGGTTTACTCTAGTGCTTATACATTCTTATGTAGCCCTATTTTGGTGGTATTTGGAATTGGTTTATGACTTGTAATCGAGTCTTATTGTGCTTATTTGAATATTGTAGGGCTTGACTTTCATTTCCGGTCATTTTCCTAGCTAAATTTTGTACTTGAATGACTTTAAGCCTAGTGAACGGCTTTTGGAAATGAGATTATTTTTGTATGAGATGTTGGGACTGATTTGAGGAAATAATGAAGCCATTAATGGCTGGAAAATAGGTAAACACAAGGGATATGCTGCCCGAAATTTTACTTGAAGGCTAGTTGGATTTACTTGTGACTTGAGCGAAGGGTTTTAGGGTTGTTCATGTCTTTGATACCAACCGCTACCTTTTACTCCAAAATCACATTGTTATTTCTGTGCACTGGTAGCTAATTTGATCAGGCACACGACTTATAATTGAGTCTTATTTATGCATTTTGTGTACTGGATTCGTGAAAGTGGGAACCATAATTGTTTCACCTTGGTTATTTTAGGGTTTCTTGGTGATTAAAGCTCTATTTTGGGCAAAAACTTTTGAAGTATCTGTACTGAAACCGGTGAGTGTACCACTCCCCTTATTTGTTACTTAACTTGATTTCTGCACTTGCAATCTGTGATCTGAATGACTGTACTATCTGTTTATTCTGTTTGAGACGAGGGTGTACTTTATCACACTCGCTCTCTTGTCTGTCCATATGCCTATTTACTGTGAATAATCTGTTAACTGTATCTGAATCTGTTCGGACGTCGTTTGGAGGCTGGTATCCAACGACCTTTCTGTGACCTCTGAGCTCAACACCTGTGGCTAGTGACTCAAGTCGGGCCGGCAAGGGCCTGGTCGATTAGATAATGAACCACAGTAGTCTGTTCTGAGAATCTTTGGGTATTGAGACTCTTGATTCCGGTATACTCGAGTTTTACCATTTCTGTACTGTATGGAGTTCGGGACCGGTAGGGGTATGTTTGGTGGACGGAATTGGTGTAAAGTGGGATCTACGGATACGTTGGTTCTATTTACGTTGACGGAGAGTCAACGGGTTCGGATCAAGTACTGCAAATGGAAATCTGGCTCCTGAGAGCCACCCGTATCCTTTCCCTTTGAACCACGGTGTTTAAATGCTTTCCTTTATATTTGGTATATGTCTGGTTCAACGTGAAAGACCATGATTTTACTACTATTTGTCTGGTACCTCATTGAGCGCAAGCTCACTCCTTTTGTTACCTTTGTTTTCCTTACAGGGTTCCATGTTTTGAAACCAAGATTTTTGGAAGAAAAGAGTTGAGCTAGTTGTAGGACTTCTTTTGTTTATGCTCCTCTGTAACTGAAACCCTAATTGTATTTTGTGTAGCGTGAATACTCTGGCGTGTATTTAGTTCATTGGTTCAAGACTCCGATGTAAATATATGTATAAGTGTTTAATCGACGTCCCGTACTTCCGTATGGTTTGGTAAGCTCTGTTTAACCCTTGGTGGTCTCCAATTGTTCGTTTTCGTTGAGTTCTCACGCGTACTATATAGGGTTTGTGTGAATCGACTCCGTAGTCCTGGCGAGAGTTAGGCAGGCGGTCCGCCGAACCCTTTGGTTCGCCTTAGGGTGAGGTGGGGCTGTCGCAGAAATGCTGCCCAAATTTCTTCCGTAGGATAAGTGAGCGAAATTGGAACTTGAGTGGCGATTCATGATTGAATTGAACTTGAATTGTTTAGGGTATTCCAGTTTCCTTTAGTAGAGGTACATAAGCTGAAATTTTGCCAAAACTCGTGCCCTTTTTAAAAGGCGAAAGTAGGGATCACTATAAATACGTTTTCCTCATCTTTTAAACCAAGTTGCGAACTTAAAAGTGTTAATCGCTTCTTTATCGAAACCAAACGAGCGAGCATGAATTTTCTAGAGTTTGATAAGTGAAATGTGTGACGCCCCCACTTCTCCCTAAGGCGGAACAAAGGGTATCCGCGGGACGCCTGCCTAGCTCTCGTCAGGACTCGAGACAAATCCAATTCAAACCTAGTCTAATATTAACAATGAAAGTCGGAATAAAGGTACGAAATCATTTCCATACATAAATATCCAGTCTTACATCACAAATTCAAATTTACAATCACTTTCCCCAAAATATACAACATCCAAAAGTGTCTAGTCAATTACAATTAAACACTAATACAAAAGTGCCTCAAGTCGACATTTGCTTAACTCCTTCCAATCGGGTTCCTGTTAAGGAAAACAAACTAATGGGATGAGCCAATACTCAGTGAGGCCAAGAAACACACATGCAAACACGTAATCCAAGTAGCCACAAATTACATGGTAGTAAAGCTATAAGTTCGAATAATTCACATTTCGAATAGGAAAAATAAACAGAAACAATTCAAGGATACTGTAGCTCTCAGGAGCTAAATTCCACGTAGTCGAGTCGAAATCTTGATCACATCTCATGTTGACACTCCGTCAACCACATAAGTATCAAATCCGTAGATACACCACTTTTCTTCCCGTCACCATTACACCCCTTTACCGGACCCGCTCATCAAAGTGTTGATAATACTTGAGTATATCATGGCAATACTGCGCGAGTAATACCGAGCAAGATCTCTCCAATAGATCATGCTCTACGAATATCTCATGGTTTGCTAAGCTTATCGACCAAGCCCATGTTGGCTCGATTCTCAAAGTTAGCCAACGAGTTTGGGTGTCCCCCGAATACGAATACGAATATAACTCGATGAGCAACGCTCAAATCAACGATTCCAAATAGGAATTACAAATACAAATCACATATACGAATCACAAATATGAATCATATCCACATTACTATGTACAAGTCGAATATGCATTCACATAGCAAAATATGAATATAATTTCATTTGAAAGAGAACGAGTGCGGTAAAGTACACACTCGTCTCAAAATTTCAAATTCACATAACGGATAAGAAACAATTAACCACTTAGCAACAAATTCATGCACTTGACACTCACCAATCGAAACAAGGGAGTAAGTGCGTAAACGAGTCTTTAGGTGTTCCCCTCGAGATCCTCTCGAAGGTCTCCTTGAGCACCTGAGAAAATAGTAATTGTCTATTACACACTATCGCTTAAAACCCCTAATTATCGAGGAAGATTGCACACTTGTACAATCTAAGAAAATTTCACGAAAATGAGCCTTAATTACTCGTGAATCGAGGCTCAAAAATGGGGTTTTAAAACACAAGCGAAATCTGATTTTCATCTTTGAAATCAAGTGTAAAACGGTTTAGCAATATCGAAGGAAAATAGAGAGTTCGTAACCCTCAATTTCCTTTAAGTTCGGAAATTTCAGATTTGTCACCCATATTTTGAAAAATCGTATCTCATTCTCTACAAGTTCAAAATTGGAAAACATGGTGCCGTTGGAAACTAATTTCAAAGTACTAAAAATTCCTAGAAGACACTTTTCCATGATTCCAATTGGAAGATATTCGAAATTTAGCCCAAAGTTGCTGTTTTAGAAAGTCAAGACAGATTTGGGTTGATTTTCGATAAAGTTTGAAAATTGGGCAAAATTCATACAATTCGAGCTAGCCTCTGAAATTTGGAACTCAATTAGAGTTACAATCAAAGTTTTCAACACAAAAAGAACAAGAATTGGAGTTTCGAGCACCAAGATATGGTGGCTCAAAGTTGCTGAAAAATGAGACCGTTAGGCCAAATTCCAAATTTAATTCACGAACGTTGGGACTTTGGTTAAACATTGAAACGGACTCGGAATGACACCAAAATATGAAGTATTACACTATCATATAAGGGCTATTGTTCTGTAAAATTTTATAGAAAAATACGTATGAGAAGTCAGTTAACAAAATCACTAAAGTCCCACGAATTTCCAAGGCAAATCTGTCTTGTATGTAAATTTCCCCTTTTCTAAACGTTTGGCCAAAGAAATCTTCCCAAACATGGTCCATTTGGGTAGACAATGTCTAAGAAACATCCAAGATGTGTTTGGTAGGTGATTAACATCAAGAATTTCGAAACAACAAGTCCCAATCAAGGTTAGTTACAAATCAGTCCAAAATAAGGGTTTTCTTTCACGAAGACAGTTCTGTAATTTGGCCACATCTCACTCAATTCAACTCAGAATTGAGAATGATCAGTGGCATTGAAAACTAAATTCATAAGGCTACAATTTCTTAGAAGAAATAGTTTTAAAAATCTGTCCACAACTAGCTCATATTTGAGCATCAAGTCGCTGCTTAAAACAGAGCTTCCAGTGCAGACGCGAAACAGAACAGGCAACTTTACAAGGTTGGTACAGATTACTCCTATGGAATCAGGATGTCCATTTTATACCATTGGAAATCTGGGAATATCTAGTTTCCAGTGCCACAAACAGTACTCGATTTCGACATCGGAGCAAAGAGTTATGGCCAAAACAAAAACACTGCCAGTGCAATACGGGAAAAATTCCAGTTTTGATGAACTTTCGAAATCTCATCATTTGGCGAACCAAATCACGTAATTTTTTGATGAAACTTTCTACACAACCTATATTACACATATACATCATAAAAAAGTCAATTGAACCACAAAAAGTTCACTAAAGTGCACGAAAATGACAAGGACAGATTCGGTAAAATTTTCCTCTTCACCTCCTTTGAGTTTTCCTTCAACAACACAACTTATTTCCACTAGTTTAAGCACTAAACCAACATTAATAACATCAAAACTCATCAAATCAGTCCATCAAACCATAGTGGGAGTTCATAGAGCCGACACACCAAATTCCAACATAAATAAAGCTACCCACATGAATATATGAGCTTATAAGTGCAATATAACTTCCATAAGTCAAGAATTTGAGGGTTGATCGTCACTTACTTCTTTGGATGACTAGAGCAGAAATTTTTGGCCACTTTAAGCTCAAGAAAAACCGTGAGATGAAGCCCCTTTCCTAGCTTAGGTTGATCTCCAAGAGGTTTGCAAGTTGTGTGTAAAATTTGAGGTGATTTGGAGTAAGATTTGAGGTAGAAATGAAGAGTTTTCTTTCCTTTCTTTTCTTTCTTGTTTTGGCCGGCTCTTGAGGTGAGAAAATGAGAGTTTCAGCCGTGCACTTGAGGTGAGAAAAGAAGGGTTTTGATCTGGTGTGATGCTCCCATGAGAAGCTTAAGAATGTGTGGCCAAAATTGCTCCAAAAGTCAACTAACGATAGTGCGAGTACGCGCGCGTTTCGTACTCGATTCCTCTCGAGTTTCTTTAACTTGTGCTCTAAACCTCTAATGCACTTGTATTCGTACTATTATTATTCACTCTTAATGGTCTAAAAATAATGGTCTTAAGTCCCTCAATTAATCGCGCGCGTAAAAACGCGTACTTCCGATTTGTGCGCGATAAAGTGAAATCTCCAAGAAATTCTTATAACGATAATATCACTAAGTAATACTTGAGCACTTAAACATAAAGATACCTATTTCAAGACTAATGTAGAAGTCTCCAATTTTTTTAAGTTTATTGTATTCTCGAATCGATTATTGACTCCAATCACGTATTCACTATTCTCACTTAACGAGCTTTCAAAAATTAAATTTTGAAACGAGTCATTTTAAAAATATAAATAAGTCATAGTTCCATGTAATTGGGTCTAAAAAGATTGAAATAAAATATTCAGAGCAAACGGCCAAATAAAATATTGAAATAAGCTAGCAATAGGAGTTTAAAATAGGAAATTTTGCGAGTCCTCACATAAGTCGAGTTTTAATTCCTCAAATCTCCAATTAATTTTTCTTAATCTACTATTGATCATTCTTACTTCTCCAAAAATAATACACTCTCGATTCAAATATAGTATCGAAAAACGTGTACTCGTTGTTCCGAACTTAACGAGTTTCGAAAAGTAAATTTCTAACAAAACGCTTTAAAAACATAAGAGAGGCGTTTTTCCATATAAATGGATTTTAAGTAGTCGAATTAAATAATTCAGAGAAAAAGAGTGAATAACTATTTAAATAAACCAGTAATATTTGACAAAAATAAGAAAATTTTTGGATCCTCACAAAATGAATGCTACTTCAACGAGTTTTATTCACTTGATTTTCTTTAAACGAAACTCTTATATTTTGAACCCTAATTGATTGCAAATTGTTAAACATTATTTTATAGCATATTTGGACTCCAGTCAGGGAGTTGAACTTGAGCGTGATTGTGAAAAGCAATAACTCATTGGTGAGTGTTTCGAAGTGCATGATTAAACTTGATACTTGAAAAAATACTTGACTTGTTTGAACGGGTAAGGGTGTACTTTATCGCACTTGCCCTAATGTGATTTATTACTGTTTACTGGTTATTATTTACTTGATATACATGTGTATAACTTGAGTACTACCTGAGATCTTGTACTTGACTTGTAAGTGCTGAGCGGTAGCATGTACCACACTCAATCCGAGTGGGAGGTGCCTCTCATCCCGTCTCACTACTTTTATCTTCACCCTATGGGTTAGTCAGTCGAATCTAGCCAGTAAGGGCTTGGTCGAGAAGATTGACGAACCATAGGTACTACTGTTTATCGTTTATTGTTTATTATTTATTGTATAATCCTTTGGATTTGGTCCACCCTGTGAGAACCCTGAAAATATATATAAGCCAGTGCATATTTCATTTGCATTTCTTTTATTCCTTAATAATTTCTAGCATTACTTTTACTTGTTTACAAATAAGTACGTAAAAACAATTTTATGTGAGCAATAATATAATTTTTCTAAGTTATGAAATTTCTTGGTTTTGCTTGACTAAATTAATACTTTTGGAGTTAGAATAATTTTATCGCCTTAACATAAAATGTTAAAGTTTTTAGTTTCCATTACGATAGATAAAGTCCTGCAAGATTGGTATATAATTAGGCGTTCAGATCACACTTGGGGATAATTTTTGGAATTGAGAATTTAAGTAGAGGTTAGGAAGAGAGTGAAAAGACTAAAATGCCCCATACAACCACAACATTTCCATGCAAAAAACCAAACAATCCCTCGGACAGCATCATAAGCACCGCACCATCCGGCCAATAGAATTTTCTACCATCTAAACACACAACCTCCTCCTCAAAACAGCGGCACCATCTCTCTTCCTCTTCATTCCTATATCACAAACCACCACTGCACTCCACCTTCATCGTGAATATCGATTGAGAAGAGAGAGTGAGCTGCATCCGAGAGCAAGGGGGGAGAGAACCGCGAGCTGCCGAAATTTTTCTGGTTCTGTCCGTGAGCTGGAGTGAAACTAGGGAGAAACCGTGAGTAAGCTTCATGATATAGGCAACCCTAGGGGAAGACCCTCCTAGAACCTCCCAACCTTGTAATATCAGAGTTGGACCTTTTCTCCCAATGGAAATTGAACTCGATTGTTCTCATGAACTCAAGACCTTTGACACACGAAGGTAATCAACAACCTTAAGCAAATAAAGATGGATGAAGCGACACCACGATTAGGGAACAAGCTAATCGATAAAGTCTGATTTGAATCCTAAGCTATGAACTCAAGAATTCAAGAGTAAGTTCGGTTAAGAACTTGAAGGAAAATTCCTCACGATTTCTGGTTGTAATAATCTGTCTTTTACTCTTACAAGAGGTGCCTTTTATAGGCTAAAACTAGGGCAAAAATCCGGCCCACATAAACCTAGAAGAAATTCGGCCCGCACAAAGAGCTTAAAGAGCCAGCTCTTTAAGGCTTTCCGGTAAGGCCCAATAAGTAATAAAATACTAAACGCCTAACAACTACTAAACTAGACAGTCTTAAAACAACTACCAACTAAGCTAACAAGTATGAGATCATTCCTTCGCTTCAAACGTACAAGTGAACAAAGTAACTTCATGGTCTATCGAATCTTCAAACCTAGCTTGCCCCTTGCTTGTATGGTGAATGATCAAGGCTCGTAAAGCTTCCTTCACCTTCTTGGTTCTTGATCTTGTCATCGGACCACCAATGTTGATCAAAGGGTCCTTGACCCAAGGTTGGAGTTGTTGTGCGCCCGTATCCTTATCATTCCCTCCCCCTTCGAAAGGATTCGTCCCCGAATCTTCAAAGTCTGTATCAAAGTCAAAAGGGGATAGGTCAGACACATTAAAAGATGCGCTTATGCCATACTCACTTGGAAGTTCCAATTTGTAGGCATTGTCGTTGATCCTCTCTAGTACACGAAAAGGTCCATCTCCTCTTGGATGTAACTTGGTCCGTCGAGATGCAGGAAACCTTTCCTTCCGCATGTGCACCCAGACCCAATCACCGGGTTCGAATACAACATGTTTTCTACCCTTATTCGCATGTTGTGCATATTGCGCATTTTTCTTCTCAATTTGAGCTCGAACTCTCTCATGCAAGGTCCGAACAGCCTCTGCCTTTTTGACACCATCTGCGCTTAAACACTCATCAACAGGAATAGGTGATAAATCTAGAGGGGTTAGCGGCTGAAACCCATAAACAATTTCAAAAGGAGAATGATTAGTAGTAGAATGAGTGGTTCGGTTATATGCAAACTCAGCGATAGGCAAACATTCTTCCCACTTTTTCAAGTTCTTTTGAACAATGGCTCGAAGTAAAGCACCAAGGGTTCGATTGGTTACCTCAGTCTGACCATCCGTTTGGGGATGACTAGAAGTAGAAAACAGCAACTTAGTTCCCAACTTTCCCCAAAGTGATTTCCAGAAATAGCTTAAGAATTTCACATCCCTATCACTTACAATAGTACGCGGTACTCCATGCAATCTAACCACATCCTTGAAGAATAAATCAGCAACATGGCGCGCATCATTTGTTTTCCTACAAGGGATAAAATGAGCCATTTTAGAAAATCTATCCACGACAACAAAGATACTATCCATACCTCTAGAAGATCTTGGTAAACCAAGCACAAAATCCATGGATAAGTCTGTCCAAGGAGCATGAGGTACGGGTAGAGGAGTATACAATCCATGAGGGTTACTCCTTGACTTTGCCTGCTTACACTTTAAACACTTATCACAAATGTTAGCAATGTCACGCCTCATTTTAGGCCAATAAAAATGTTCATGCAAAATGTCAAGAGTTTTATCAATACCGAAATGTCCCATCAACCCTCCACCATGAGCTTCTCTAACAAGTAATTCCCTAAGCGAACAATTGGGAATACATAGGCGATTTTCTTTGAACAAGAAACCTTCATGCCTATAGTACTTTTGAAATGCAGCATGTTCACAAGCTTGAAACACATTAGAAAAATCGTCATCATGTGCATACATGTTTTTAATGTGCTCAAAACCAAGTAGCTTAGTGCTCATGTTAGTGATCAAAGTATACCTCCTAGACAATGCATCCGCAACGACATTATCTTTCCCCTTCTTATACTTAATGATGTACGGAAAGGAATCAATAAATGCAATCCACTTCGCATGTCTTTTATGCAACTTTCCCTGACCCTTAAGGAATTTAATTGATTCATGATCAGTATGTATCACAAATTCCTTAGGCATAAGATAATGCTGCCACACTTCAAGAGCACGCACAACAGCATACAATTCTTTATCATAAGTAGGGTAATTAAGAGCTCCCCCACTCAACTTTTCACTGAAATATGCCAAGGGTCTATGATTTTGATGTAAGACAGCCCCTATGCAGATCCCACTAGCATCACATTCAACTTCAAATGTCACATCAAAATTAGGCAAAGCAAGAATAGGTGCTGAAGTTAACAAATCCTTAAGCCTATTAAATGACTCTTCTTGCTCTTTTCCCCATTGAAACCCCACATTCTTTTTAATTGTCTCATTCAAATGTGCTGCAATAGTGCTAAAGTCTTTAACAAATCTCCTATAGAAACTTGCAAGACCATGAAAAGACCTTACTTGAGACACATTGGTTGGAGTCGGCCACTCTAAGATGGCTTTTACCTTGGCGGGATCAACACGTATGCCATTTGCACCAACAATATATCCAAGGAAATTAACTTCAGGAGTGCAGAAGACACATTTTTCCATGTTAGCAAACAACCTATTTTCACGCAAGGCACTTAAAACAAGTCGCAAATGCTCAACATGTTCATCTAAAGACTTGCTAAAGATCAATATATCATCAAAATAGACAACAACAAACTTCCCAAGAAAATGCCTTAAAACATGGTTCATTAACCTCATGAAAGTACTTGGAGCGTTTGTTAAGCCGAAAGGCATCACAAGCCACTCATAAAGACCATACTTTGTTTTGAAAGCAGTTTTCCATTCGTCTCCTTCCTTTATCCTTATTTGATGATAACCAGATCTTAAGTCAATTTTAGTGAAAATGATTGCCCCATGCAATTCTTCTAACATATCATCTAACCTAGGAATAGGATGACGATACTTAACAGTAATTTTATTAATTGCACGACAATCCGTACACATTCTCCAAGTCCCTTCTTTCTTAGGCACTAAAATGACTGGGACTGCACAAGGACTAAGAGATTCACGTACCTGGTCCTTTTCAAGGAGGGAATCGACTTGCCTTTGGATTTCCTTTGTTTCCTCCGGATTTGCTCTATAGGCTGGTCGATTTGGGAGAATTGCTCCAGGAACAAAGTCGATTTGATGTTCGATACCTCGAATTGGAGGTAATCCTTTTGGTAGTTCCTCCGGAAACACATCCTTGAATTCCTGCAAAAGAGAGTAGATTGCACTAGGAAGAGAATCGGTTATGCCTAGTGTGTAAAAAGAAGAATAATCAGCTTCCCTGTACAGAAGTACTATGAGAAGACTTTGTGCATTCAAAGCCCTACCTACCTCACGCACACTTGCATAGAAGCTCTTTTTGTTCACTTTCAAGCTCTCGGCCTCACTAAGTTTTTTTCCACTCGAATTTTCTTTTTCACTCAACTCGGTCTCTACTTTCTTTTTTCCCTCATCCTCAGGCACATTCGGCTTTTTCTTTGCCTCTCTCAGTTGCCTTTTCTCTCGCTCTTTTCTGAGATGCAATTGTTCCTCATACACTTGGGTAGGTGTCAAGGGTGAAAGAGTGATCTTGAGGTTGTCCATAATGAACTTATACTTATTAGTGAGTCCAATATGATCAGCCTGCCGATCATACTCCCACGGACGACCTAACAAGACATGACTAGCTTGCATAGGAATTACATCACATAAAACTTGGTCCTTGTATCGACCAATAGAAAAAGCGATTAAAGCTTGTTTGGTCACCTTGACTTCCCCCCCATCATTTAACCAAGATAGTCTATAGGGTTTAGGGTGGTAAGTCCATGGAAGGTGCTTTTGCTCGACAAAGTCAGCAGCTACGCAATTAGTACAAGAGCCACTATCAATGATCATGAGACATACCTCATCTCCAATTTTGCATCTCGTATGAAAAATGTTGGTCCGTTGGAGATCATCTTCTTGAGCTTGTGCATTTAGCACTCTCATAGTCACCATAGTTCGAGCCACGGGGTCCTCTTCTATTTCAACCAGGTCAGCATCCTTCCCCTCTTCTTCAAGTGGTGGCATGTCCGCATATTCCTCCTCTCCTTCGCTTTGTCACATTCCCTCTTCATTCAGGTACATGATGCTTCGGTTAGGGCATTGAGCCATGAGGTGGCCAATTCCCTTGCATTTGAAACATGCCTTTGGCTGGTTGGTAGACGTATTTGCCCTTGGAAGAGTCGGCCGCGGGGTTGGTTTAGAAGGAGTTGCACTCGGATGGAACGGTTGCTCCATTTGCCTGTTTTCCCTTTCTTTATTGCCTTGCCTTGGCCAAGCATTGGATGTTGGCAATTGATCTCTCCTCCAAGGTGTGGAAGAGGATGTAGTGGTTCGGCCACTAGGTGTCTTTATAGGTAAGGCTTGCCTTTCCACCTTCTCTGCATAAGACACCATTTGTTGTAGCTCAAAGTGGTCTTGAAGCTCAACCTTCTTCCGAATTTCAGGATTTAATCCATTAAGGAATCTTGCCATGGTTGCTTCCGAATCCTCTTGTATATTGGCCCTTATCATTGCTACCTCCATTTGTTTGTGGTACTCATCAACCGAACTGGACCCTTGGGTGAGTCGTTGGAGCCGATTGTACAAGTCCGTGGTGTAATGGAAGGGTACAAATCGTTTCCTCATCACTTGCTTCATTTCAGCCCAAGTGTCAATTGGTTGTTCCCTATTTCTCCTCCTTGTGGCACATACTTGCTCCCACCAAATGGATGCATAATCTTCAAATTCAATAGCTGCAAGTTTCACCTTTTTCTCTTCAGAGTAATTGTGGACTTCAAACACTTGCTCAACTCTCCTAACCCAATCTAAATAAGCTTCAGGATCATTTTTCCCATGAAAGGTAGGCATCTTAGTCTTGATGGAACCAAGATTGTCATCGGTTCTCCTAGGTCGGTCTCGGCCTTCCCTCGCTTCCCTGTGGCTTTTCCTTGATCGGAATGAGGTGTTAGAATGATACCCCTCATCATCCGCATCATGCTCAACACTCTGAGCACTTGAAGCCCTATTGGGAATATCTCCAGTACCTCGCATCTCAATGGCAGCCAACCTGTCGGATATTTGTGCCATCGTAAATTCATGTCTCTCCGCTTGTTTTTGAAGAGTTTGGAGCACCAGTTTGAGTGACACGTCGGTCTCAGACGGCTCAGGCATGTTCCCCTCTTGAGACATATTGTCCAACCTGCAAAACAAGTGTATCCTAGTCTACCTTGCAAAGCACTCGTGTATCACTCAAGAAAACACACTCACTCTCAATTTTCCTTCTCGAAGTTCTTAAGACAACTCAACTCTCAAAAATTCCAGAATTAATTACCCTATAAGTAATAAGACACAAAGCAGAATTTTTGCGAATCCTAGAAAACAAAAACTCTACCTGAAGCTGGAACATTTTTTTTTTTTGAGCTGTTGCTTTGCTTAGTTTCCGGTCAGTATTTTGGAGTATAAATGGTGCTTTTGGGGTGCTCAAAGAATGTACGAACCAGTCCTCAAATTTCAGTCAAATCGGATCGCAAAACTAGCTCAACCGATTTTAGAAACTCAAGAACTTAAAGGCGGTGTGGCTAAGGTGTTTGTGGCGGTTTAGGTTTGATTTTGGAAACTGATTTTGGGGTGCTTGGGGTCTGGTTAGGTAGTTTGGAGTCGTTGAAATTCAATTAAGATTGGAAACTCAAGAATTGGAAACCAATCAAGATTTGGAGACTCAAGTTTTTTTTTTTTTTTTTTTTTTTTTTGGGAAACCAATCAAGATTTGGAGACTAATCAAGAATTGGAGACCAATCAAGAATTGGAAACTCAAGATTTGGGAAACTTGATATCCTTTGTGTGAGAGCCAATTCTTTCTCTTCTTCCTTTTTTTTCTCTTTCGTTTTTTTTTTCTCTTTTTTTTTCGGCTCTTCAAGGAACACAAATTCAGATCACACCAACAAGTTCAAGAAAATGGATGAAAGGTTATGCAAATTTCAAGAAGGCCCTAGTTCTTGATTTATTGTTCAAGAACTTTCAAAACAAGACTTGGTGGTTCAAGAACTTCAAGAATTTTGTTCAAGGAGCTCAAGAACTTCCCCAAACTATGTTGTGGTGTCTAGGGTTTGCAAGAACAACAACCAATACTCAAGAAATAGGCAAAACAGAATTTCAGCAATACTCAAAAGAAAATTCCAGCAATACTCTAGCAACTTGAACACTAAAACAATATAAGGTACGTGACTCTTTTTTTTTTTTTTGTCTTTAAACCCTAACAACCCAAACACAAGTATAACAGACTCAAGAACAAAAGTTGGACAGAAAAACACAAAAGACAACACCAAACAGATTTTTTTTTTTACTCGGATGAACAGTAACGTGAACAGTACGCTACAGTACGAACAGTAACGATGAACAGTAATCGCTACAATTTTTTTTTTTTGACAAAAGACACAAACTAACAAGATATGAACAACTTCAATTAAAAGAGAATTAACCTGATGCTCTGATTACCAACTGATATAGGCAACCCTAGGGGAAGACCCTCCTAGAACCTCCCAACCTTGTAATATCAGAGTTGGACCTTTTCTCCCAATGGAAATTGAACTCGATTGTTCTCATGAACTCAAGACCTTTGACACACGAAGGTAATCAACAACCTTAAGCAAATAAAGATGGATGAAGCGACACCACGATTAGGGAACAAGCTAATCGATAAAGTCTGATTTGAATCCTAAGCTATGAACTCAAGAATTCAAGAGTAAGTTCGGTTAAGAACTTGAAGGAAAATTCCTCACGATTTCTGGTTGTAATAATCTGTCTTTTACTCTTACAAGAGGTGCCTTTTATAGGCTAAAACTAGGGCAAAAATCCGGCCCACATAAACCTGGAAGAAATTCGGCCCGCACAAAGAGCTTAAAGAGCCAGCTCTTTAAGGCTTTCCGGTAAGGCCCAATAAGTAATAAAATACTAAACGCCTAACAACTACTAAACTAGACAGTCTTAAAACAACTACCAACTAAGCTAACAAGTATGAGATCATTCCTTCGCTTCAAACGTACAAGTGAACAAAGTAACTTCATGGTCTATCGAATCTTCAAACCTAGCTTGCCCCTTGCTTGTATGGTGAATGATCAAGGCTCGTAAAGCTTCCTTCACCTTCTTGGTTCTTGATCTTGTCATCGGACCACCAATGTTGATCAAAGGGTCCTTGACCCAAGGTTGGAGTTATTGTGCGCCCGTATCCTTATCACTTCACCATTCTGCACTTCCATTTCCACCAGCTGCATCCAGTTTCCCAGCTGCAACTACTGCAACTGGAACCAACACTTCAAGCTGTGCGTGAGAGCCGAGAGGAAGAAAGAAATTTCAGATTTCTTGTGCGTAGGCTTAGCTTGTATCTGAGGTAATTTCTGGGCTAAATTAAGTTAAGTACTAGTAGATGAAGTCATATCAGAGCTTGCATGTGTTGCTTGTGCAGTCGGTTGATGAAATCAAGACACTAGAAAAATTCTGTTTCGATGAAATGTTTCAGCCGAGGAGCTGAGGTGAAAATGCAGCTTCATTTTTTTTCCCTGTGGCTATCTGAACTTAAAGATGTGTTTCCCTAACTTAAGACGAGATGAATAAGTTAGTTCCAGCTTTGCATGTTGATTTTAAACCATCGGATAAAAAATTTGCTGACATGCGCTGAAATCTTGAACTTGCCAAGACTGTTTTGGATTAATGCTAAACTAATCTGTATAATCCTTGATAATCTGAGCTTGCAATGTCGATTAAGTAACTAATCACTAACTAATTAACTTATTTAAAGCTTTGCATGATAACTTTGTGCATTCGGATGATGAATTAAGTAGCACAAGAAAACTCTGTTTTGATGAAATGTTCCTGCCGAGAGCTTGTCTTGAATTATGCAGCTTCATTTGGTTTAATTTTGCTGCTTTGAGCTTATAACCATAACTAACTAGTTAATAACAAGATAATGGAGCTTTGCATGACGTTAATTAGTTGAGTTAGCACAGAAAATAAAGACATCATGCAACCAGTTTTCATGCAGCTGCAACCGAGACTAGCCGGAAATTTCTGGAAATTTTGGAGGACTTTTGTCGTTAATCAAACTTAATTTCTGTGCTAGATATGTTAATTAACTAGCTAAGTGATGGCATGTTGAATTTGAGAACCTAAAATCATGTTTTAGCCAAGGAAAAGTTGGACTTATAAACCTCTAAGTACTGGAAAAGTTTTGATAACCGAGAGGTTTGTGTTTGGAAATTTTAATTGGTTCTGGATTTTCATTTTATTTTTCCCTGGAATGTAAGGTTTTAGAAATACATGTGAGATGTGTATTTTAAGCTGTGTAAGTTGCTGAGTGATGAAATACTCGATATATTGTTGGAATATAATTGCTGGAAATTTTCTTCGTGGAAAGCCGAAGGTTGAGTTGGAATCTCAGCTTGGTTTTGAAATTTTTCTTTGAAACATAATGGTTGGAAATACCTGGAATATGTTGTTTTAAAGTTTAGAAGATACACGGATGTGAAACACTTGGATTTCTGGATGCTCAGGGCTAATGATTGATGAAGCCCTTGGCCATTTGAAAGATTTTATACAAGTGTCAAAGTGTGATGAAATTAATTGCTAGAATTACTTGAAGACTTTATATTTATTTTGCTTCAACTGTGAGGTGATATGAACTTGCCAAAACCAAGAGCTAATGATTGACGAAGCCTTGGTCATTTATTCCATTTTGATCAGAAGTGAATCTATTGAAAACCCAGGGCTAATGATTGACGAAGCCCTAGGGATTTTCTATTAAAATGTGATTTTGATTTGTTGGCAAATTTGAACCATAACGGGATTTCGAAATGGGATCGAAATTGTGAAAGTCGTTTCGACCCTGTGAACTCGAGCAATTTTGATCAAGCTAATCAAAAATAATTATTTTTATTTTTTTTCTCGCTAGTAGCAAATGATAAAATTCAGTAATTAGTACTTTGCCCTAAATTTTGCCAACCGACAATTTTCCTTTAGCTTAACCTAGCCTTGATAGTTATAGAAAATACTTTTTCTAGCTCTTAAAACCCTAAGTCTTGTGTCATTTCTTTTCTTTCTTTAAGACTTGTACCTTGCTAGTTTCCAAAATACGAGATTTTAGCGATTTTAACTAAACGTTCAGAAAACTTGTTCAGCAAGAAAAGTAATATTAAAGAAATTTTACAAAGTATTTTACTAGTTTTAATACTACATGGTTTGTTGAATTATTCCAAGAAAATAAACTAGCTATACTACGAATAATTTTTCCTATGTAATCTTAGAACTAGTATAGCCCACTTATAGTTAAAATTTGGTATTTTAGGGTTTAGCGAGGACGCAGATTTTGATTCCCAGCTTGATCAGTAACTTCACTCTTGGTGAGTGTCCCTGCTTGTTCTATGCTTACTTGGTTAAAGTGCTTTCTTGACTCAATATGTGATAAATTGCAAAACTAGTTTAGATCCATCGAAGTGAGCAGTGTGTACTTTATCGCACTAGCTGTTCAAGTGGTGACTTGCGTGAATCATTTTTCTCATGAATCCGTGAATCAAAATGTAGTTGCGTCGTTGGGTGAATCCCTCGACTCCTGAATCCAACTACGGAAATGTCGCTGGGTGAATCCCTCGACCAATTTCCTGAGGGTATACTCAAGTATACTGCTCCCAATTTTCTAAGGGTATATCTCGAGTATACTGCTTCCTTAGTCGGCGTTCGGGCCCGGGACAGGGGTATGAATGGTGACGGGTTAGGTAACAACATGAGACACTCTACATGGACTATAAGTAGTGAGAGTTGACGGAGGGTCAACTACGATGAATGGTGATCAAGCGAGGAAAATGGCTCCTGAGAGCCCCTGTATCCTACCTTGTGTTGTTATCCGCTTTCCTACTTGTTTACCTTAGACAATATTGATTCCTGCTATTTGTTTATTTAGATGCATGTTTTGGGGCACCACTGAGCTTTAGCTCACCCCACGTTTATTTGTTTTCCTTAACAGGTTCTGGAAGTTGAAAGCTTTGAAACTTGCTCATGTTTTCTGTTTGGAATGTATATGACTACATTTGTGGGCTGTAATGCGTTATTTTGGATAATGTACTTTTTATGTTGGATTGTCACTTGAAGCTGGAAAATGTGTAAAACTTAATTTGGATGATTGGCTTGATTGTTGTATTTTGTTGTATGAATTTTTACTTAGCCAGGCGGTACGATTCTATTGCGCAGTTAGTAACGCGTGAGATTTTTTAGAAGCCGTCGATTGGCTACGATAAATTACTACTATCTCTGAAGTTAATGTGGTTGTAGTGACGGCCTTCTTCGGGAGAATTGTTTTGTAATAGATTAGGTTATTCTTCGAAAGGATTTGGGTTAGAATGCTTGCGTGAGTCCTGGCGAGAGCTGGGCAGACGGCCCGCCAACCCTTTGGTTCGCCTTAGGGGGAAGTGGGGTCGCCACACACCCGATTCGATATAGTCGAATATTACCATCACTCTAATTTTGGATTTCGGGCCCGATAGGGGGTTGATTGGTGGATGGAATTTGGTGTAAAGTGGAGATCTACAATCATGGTTTTGCTTCTTTAAACGTTGATAGAGTGTCAACGGGTTCAGATCAAGTAATGCAACGGGAATTTGGCTCTTGAGAGCCATCTTTATCATTTCACCTGGAATTGTAGGATATTGTGACGCCCCCACTTCTCCCAAGGGCGAACCCGAGGGTATCGACGGGACGCCTGCCTAACTCGCGCCAGGACTCGAAAATACAAAATAATAAAAACTAAAGAAACCAAAAGAGCACTATTCACAATATACAATCCCCAAAAGATTTCTATTTACATCCTCAAAAGTAGCTATCTAGATCACTACATCGTCGTATGATAGTAATCAAAATTAGAAAGTAGACCCAAAGAAGGGTTTTAATATAGGTCACCAAAACAAACAAAAATATCTTAGTTGTTCAACTATTACAAACCAAACCTAACTATACTAGTGATAGTGTTACAAGGGTCCCCCGCGTCGTCCCCTGCTAAGGAAAACGAAAGAAAAGGGGTAAGCTATATGCTTAGCAAGTAAACAGGGGTAAAACTATAAATTTCACATATTAAACGAACAATTATATCATAAAGAAGTCAAATCGAAAACATAAAAGTAACAACACAAGTTAAGGATACAGGTTGGCTCCAAAGCAAAATCGTTTTTACGCCACGTGTGACCTCCTGTCGACACTCCGTCGACCACAAATAATGGTCCGTAGAACTTCACTTGTACTCCCACCGTACACCTTATCACTCTCACTGGCCAGTCACCTCACAAAATGGCTCGAGCAAACGAAATTGAGCTTGGTTCACAAGCTCAATTCACAAACTTGGTTCACATACTCGGTGAACCGGATTCACAAACTTGGTGATCTCAGACTAGATTAGACTGACTTGGACCAAACCCTGACCGGCTCGAATAGTCCATCTAGGTCTTGAGATCGAGCCCCAAACTCACAAACTTCAGAAAATCACCCAAAAGTCACCCCGAGCTATAAGCTCAAGGGTTTTAGTTCCAAAATAGTTCATATACATATGCTATGTACAAATATGTGTGCAAATTAGGGTTTAGGTCGAGTGCGATAAAGTACACCCTCGCCTAGGTACCCTCTCATACATATCAAAACACATAAGCAACTAACACATAGGAACGGCCTGAATACTTACACAAAGCACAAAACTAGCACAAGTGCGAAAATCTCTTCGTGTGTGATAGCTAGTAGGCCCCACCGGCTCTATCTAGCTCACTACCGTCTGAAATAAAAGATTGCATCACATTATATCACAAACGGCTACTAACATGCCTAAAGCAAGCAAAACGGCAAAATTGGCACATGAGCACGTGTGGAATTGGCAAACGGGAAACGGAAACGGGCAGATTTGCTACCCCGAATCGTTTGGATTAAAAGATAGGCTAGGAATGTCGGATCAAAGTGTATGAGACACCGTTGCGAAGCTAAGAGGAAGGGTTAAAATTTTCATGGAGACACCTTAATCTAGATCTGAATGGAACAGGTCAAAATTATGAAAAACAGTACTAGAAGTCTGCACTTTAGGGTGACGGACAGGGTCTGTTTGCCGGACCGTAACTCACAGCTCTCAAATCCATATCAAGAAATTCCAAAGGCGTTAGAAATCTATGTCATAATGCTAAAAATTTTATGTTTTGGCCAATACCTGAATCAATATAGAGCAGGGTGAAAAATGGGTCCAAAGTTCCCGTCAGAACTGCCCAATTTCAATGGCAGTTCTGACACCCGATCTTATTTGGGTATAACTGGAGCTGCGGGTCTCGGATTTGGACGCACTTTATACCATTCTGAAACTAAAACAAAGATATACAAGTCTTATGAAGACCTCAACACCCAGTTCAGACGTTATCAAAGTGAACTGAGCATGGTCAGAAGCAAAATTAAGAAACGTCACCAAATCCAGAAGTTTGTACAGCCATTTGGGGTTTTTGGTCATAACTCAGGCTAGACTAATCGGATTGGGCTGCAATTTTGCAGACACGACAAGGACTTTAGCAGATACAACTTTCATGTTTTGGGTAAACCCTGAATCCATACGTAGCACATAGAGAAATGGAGCCAAAGTTCGGTTTCTGGGCTGCCCTGTTTCCAGATTGAACGGTTCCGCAAATGCATGATTCGTTTCTACCATTCTCATGCAAGTTTTCCAAGCAAATTCATACCAAATAAACACACATAAATCACCTCCTATTTGCTCTACAAGTGAACCAAAATTCATTTCCCAATTTAATCCCAAGACTTACCCAATACTAACCATAATCTAGGTGCTAATCCTACTAATTTTACTAGTTTCACCACCTAATCAATCAAACTCTAATCACTTAAGCCCTAACCCAACCAAACTAACTTTCCTTTGAATTAGGGTTTCATGACTAATCTGGAATTTGCCACTTACCAATCATACAAGTGAAATTAATACATCAAAGATGCCATTTACAAGCCAAAATCCAACCAAACCAACTCTATGAATCATGAATCAAGAAACCCTACCTTTTCCTCCTAGCCTTTACCAAAATCAGCAATATAACCATCAAAATAAACCATAAAACTACTCCATAATCATCATACAACCCATAAAAATGCATAATCACAACAAAAGCATCACTTCCATAGCTTCAAGATTAAAACCCGAAAATTTAACTTCCAAGTAAGATGATATACCTTCAAATAAGCTTTGTAGATGATCAAACCACAACAATCAAGTGCTCAAGTTGCTACCCTAAGCTTCAAAAGCAAGATGGATGGTTAAAAATTGATGAACTTTGGAGGAAATTTCCCTTTCTTTTGCTCTCAAAATTTCGGCCCTTTCTCTTGCTTTTTCCCTTGGTAGTTCACATCAATAACAGAAAGGTAACATCACAAGGGTAGGATACGGGTGGCTCCAAAGCCAGTTCAATTCCCCGAGCTTGAACGCCTGTTGACACTCCGTCAACCAAAGTACTCATGGTCCGTAGACTCCACTTACTTTCCCCGTTCACCTTATCAACCCCCGCTGGCCAGTCAACAGCACACAGCAGCTCGAGCGAAACAAAATCACTTAGCTTTAATCAAAGCTTTAACAAAGAACGAAATCCCAAGGTTAGCATGGAACTAACTTCGACCAAGCCCCGGCTGGCTCGAATAGTTCGTCTACCCTTGGAACCGGGCTGGAACCAAGCCCTAAGATATCCAATCTCTCAATAGATGATATCTCTTAATAAAGTGCACAACAAAGTACTTACCCCAACAGCACACAGCAAAAAGGGGTTCAACTCAAGTCATGTAACCACCCCCATAGCACACAACAAGAGGGTGATACTCAACATAAGACATCAAATACTTCAAAGTGCTTACGATTCGAGTACAATCAACCCTAGTCGGGTACTAGCGTGAGTACAAATTCAAAACCCAAAACAACTAGACTGCGCTAGTCTGTACACGTCTCACGCCTCGCTCGTACCCCCTGTAAGGAAAACAAATGGCGTGGAATGAGCTAAAAGCCCAGTGAGGTTCCAAATAACAAATTGACCATTTTTCGAAGTACAAATATCAATGTAGCAAATTAAGGAGCATCACAAGTTCATAAAAGTGAACAATAATACTTCAAGTAGCAAATCTCAAAGTGAGCGAGTGTAAAGTTTTCTTTTCAAACGAAACAATAACACAATAAGTACTAATCATTCCAAAGTATAAGGATACGGATAGCTCTCAGTCCCAATGACGTTTTGATTAAGTGTAGTGCCTGAGCAATACCTAGGGTTAATGTCCTATAGGTTATGTGACTTGTTTTGATTGAATGTGTTGCATTACCCCTGTTTTATGATTTGGAAGGGTTTATTTGAGCCCTATTTTATTCTGTTTATATCTACATAGTTACTTAGTGGCTATGTTCTATCATTGATTTGTTGGCTATAATGCTAGTTGATTAGTCGCGAAGCATGGAAGGTAGAAGAAGCCAGGATCAGGGAACTACTTGCGGGCGTGGGGGTAGACAGACGCAGGGACCCACACAAGAACCCAGAGGGGAAAGGGGTGAAACGAGTAGACCGCAACCTGGACCCCAAGTTATAGGGGAGATTAGGTGGCAACTGCGATTCAACAGATGACTAATATCCTTGCTCGATTGGTGGAGCAACAGGGTCAAGTCCCTGTGAATCAACCTAGGGATGATATGGGGCAAGATAGAGCCCTCGAGAGATTTCAAAAATTCTCTCCTCCTAAGTTCTTGAGAGGACCGGACCCTGAGGGAGCGGAGAGATGGTTAGAATCCATGATCAATATATTCGCCACTCTAAACTATATAGAGGATAGACAAGTACAATTTGCTGTTTTTCAGTTTGAGGGCCCAGCCAGGGCTTAGTGGAATGTAATTAGGGCCAAATGGGAGAGAGAGGGAACCGCATGGACTTGGTTGAATTTCGTGGGGGAGTTTAATGAAAAATACCTCCCACCTATCGTCCAGGAGAAGAGAGAGGACGATTTTATTAAACTTCGCCAGGGAACATTGAATGTAGCTG
The DNA here is from genome assembly GCF_003713205.1 of Coffea eugenioides. Lineage (NCBI taxonomy): Eukaryota > Viridiplantae > Streptophyta > Magnoliopsida > Gentianales > Rubiaceae > Coffea > Coffea eugenioides. Next base: position 97,399 of record NW_020864419.1, on the reverse strand, counting down.
AGTGTGAGACTCAATTTATGAATCTATCCAAATTTGCTCCCGAACTGATACCCACGGAGCAAAGGAGGGTAAGGAGGTTTGTGCAAGGGTTCAATGTGGAAATATAGGAGGCCTTGACGGCGGCCCAGATTAACACTTTTACGGAAGTTTTGGAGAAGGCTCAAAGAATAGAAATTGCTAGGGCACAAGTGAGAGCTTTTTATGCAAAAAGGAGAGGTGTGCCTGGTGGAAGTCAAAGGCAAGGATAAGGTGATTTAGATATGCCACCCTCTAAGATGGGTCGAGGAGATGGTGGTGAGAAAATTTCAGGGACACCTAAGGAAATTACTCCAAGAGAAGCCTCGCGTGGAAGGGAGCAAGGAAGAGGTGCCTCATAAGGAGGTCAAACCTCAGCCCCTCGAGTATCTTGTGGGTACTGTGGGAAGGCCAATCATACGGAGAATGATTATTAGCGAAAGGCAGGAAAATGTTTATGGTGTGGTAGTGTCAAGCACCAGCTTGCAACTTGTCCCTGTAGGTCACACCTAAACCCTGAACAAGCAAATGTAGGAGGGACAAAGCCAAGGGTGCCAGCTAGAGTGTACGCCTTGGACCAACAGACAGTATCTGAACCATCGGAGGTAGTAGAAGGTATGATTCATGATTTCTATTGTTTGGCTACATTTTGGCTATGATGAGACTTAGGAGCTAGAAATGGATATGCAAGGAAAATACCCTAAGTATGAATACATGTATGAATTTCGAAATCGAAATTCTATTAAGAGGGAGAGAGTGAGAGGACCCGTAAAATTTTTTATATTTTTCTAAAAATTCCCTTTAATTTGAAATTTATTCAAATTTATTACTTTACAATGACTTTAATATACATTCACTAGCCCAATATCTACAAATAATCACAAAAACAAGGGTTCCCCTTTTACCTTCATCGTTACAATAAATTAGGATTTTTACGTCTTTTAGTAATGTGAGTAATCGGTGCAGAGTGTGGATCAAATTTGGTGATTAGGAGTTAGTTTTAGATGATATTAAGTGTATGATTAGAGGTGATAATAATAAGTTAGTGAATTATAAGTTAAAACTCTAGTATACGCGATTTAAGAAAAATCGGCTCGAACCGACGGGTATCGCTCACTACCGATTGACCACACCACTTGGCTACCACTTCCTCACCATAAAATATCATTGATATTGGTGAAAAATATCTCCCTCATCCTCAGCCCTCTTAGCCAAAATATTTGACCAAAAAAATGCAAGGAAAAGAAAAAAATTTGAGATGGATTTTGGTTGCGACAAGTGGCAACCATCCCTTAAGTTTGACCAACCAATTTTCCTCCATATTTATCATAAAAAAAACACACAAATTGCCCTCATTTTCTTCCTCCTAGCCGTGAATAAGAGAGAGAGAGAGAGAGCAAGAGAAAAACAACTTCACTTCATCTTGATTTGCACCATTTGAGTGAAAAAAACGAGATTCTAAACCGATTAACTTGTAAATTGGAAGCTTGGGAAGCTTAGGGAACTAAAAATTTCAAGGGGAAGTGAAGGAGAACACTAGAAAGCTCTAGTTTTGAGGTAAAATGGCTGACCACTCTTTTCTTTTTCCCTTAATCATGTTGGAGTTGTTTAGTAACTTGTATTTGTGATTGTGATGCTTAAATCAAGAGATTTTGGATGATTGGAGTGATGCATTTGAGTTAGGGTTTGAAATATTTGCTTCCCATACTTGTTGTATGGATGGTTTATGATGTATGTAAGCTTGTATAAGAGGTTGTGGTAGTGATTTAAGCACGAAATGAAGAGATTTCCCTTTTAAACCCCAAATTCCAGATTTCAGGAAATCTTGTTTTCAGTTCTGCCCGTTTCTGTTTGCCTAGGATAGAGGCCGAATCAGGCTTGGTACAAAACATGAAAGTTGTAGAGAATGATGTTTTATAGTTTTCTACAAAATTTCAGTTCAATCCAAGCACTGTAACATGTAAAAAGGCAAAACTACCCCTGACTGCCATAGGTAGAACATTAGGGACAGTTTTGACATTTCACCAATTTGACCGTACCTGTTTACCCTGATGCATACTGAATTAGCATTTAGCCAAAACATGAAAATTGTAGTTCTATGTCTTAGATTTACAACACCCCTGGAAACACCGCGATTGGACTTCGGTAGGCTGAGTTATTGTCATTTAAACATAGCATGGTTAACTGACCTGTTTGTGCGATTCTGGTTCAGTAATTTCAAAGTTTGACCTAGATACACTACGAACTGGACTAGGTGGTCTTCATAAAAGTTGTAGCTCTCTGACTTAGCTTCGAAATGGTATAAATTACACCTCAATCCGATAAGCGTAGCTTCGATTGTGTCCGTTACGCAAGACAACGTCAAATCTGTCTTCTGCTAAACTTCATTTCCGCACATGTCCTTAGCTTGATTTTGTACTTGTATGACTTTGAGCCAATTGAACGGCTATTGAAACGAGGTTATTTTATGTGTAACTGTGGGGTTGATTGAGGAAAAGAATGAAGCCATAAATGGCTGGAAAATAGGAAAATACAAAGGGCGTGCTGCCCAAATTTACGCTCAAGGGCTAGGTAGACATACTTGCAACTTGAGTAAGGGTTAAGAGCGATTACCACTTGAACCATCTAGGCTATTTGCATCTTCTTTAGTCGAGGGATATGAGCTAAAATTTTGCCGGAACTCGTACCCTTGAAAAATGAACGTAGTGACCCCTTTCAAAATACGATTTTTCGGTCTTTGACACCAAAACGCGATTTCTAGAGTCTAAATCACGTCTTGACCAAACTTAAATGAGCGAGCATGAATTTTTTTTGGGATTTGATAAGTATTTTGAATATTACTTAAACGAGTTGCATTTACTTGATTTTCTTGAAGCGAAACTCCTATGTTTTGAACTCTAGAGAGTTTTACCTTCGTAAATGATATTTTATCGCATATTTGGACTCCAACCAAGGAGTTGGACCTGAACGTGATTTTGAGAGGCACTAGACTTTTGGTGAGTGCTTCCAAATACCTGATTGAACTGGACTCTTGTTTTCAATACTTGACCAATGTGATTTAATGATATGTCATTTGTTTGATCGGGCAAGAGTGCACTTTATCACACTTGCCCTAATATGAGATATACTTGTTTATTGTTGCAATGGATTTGATATATTTGTATATGGTGCACACTTCCTGGAATTCCAGAAACCCTGTGGCGAGTTACTCGAGTCGAGCCGGCAAGGGCTTGGTCGATTGGGTAATGAACCCTGGGTCTTTTGTTTTGTCGAGTGGAGTGATATCTTCTCGACTAATCGGTATACTCGAGTATTACCACCAGTGTTTATTGAGAATTTTGGGCCCAGTAGGGGGTGTGAATGGTGGACAGAGAGTAGTGTAAGTGGTGCTCTACTGGATTGGTTACTTACTTGAAGGTTGACGGAGTGTCAACTATTACTTGATCAAGCACTGGTGATGCAATGGGAATTTGGCTCATGAGAGCCATCCGTATCCTTATACTTTGAAATGATTAGTACTTATTGTGTTATTATTTCGTTTGGAAAGAAAACTTTACACTCATTCACTTTGAGATTTGCTACTTGAAGTATTATTGTTCACTTTTATGAACTTGTGATGCTCCTTAATTTGCTACGTTGATATTTGTACTTCGAAAAATGGTCAATTTGTTATTTGGAACCTCACTGGGCTTTTAGCTCATTCCACGTCATTTGTTTTCCTTACAGGGGGTACGAGCGAGGCGTGAGACGTGTACAGACTAGCGCAGTCTAGTTGTTTTGGATTTTGAATTTGTACTCACGCTAGTACCCGACTAGGGTTGATTGTACTCGAATCGTAAGCACTTTGAAGTATTTTGGTGTGTAGAAATTTTGTATCTGGATTTGAGCATCAATGTATATATTAAGTTGAAGTGGATGTGTTATTTTTTTCTATGAATGTATGTTATTTTTCTTGAGCTATGAGTGAGTGAGTCCTGGCAAGAGCTGGGTAGGCTGTCCGCCGAACCCTTTGGTTCGCCTTAGGGGAAGGTGGGGCCGTCACAGAATTGTGAGAATCCGAAAATTATATTTATATTTTATACTTTTTAGAATTTATATATATATTGTATTCTAATCTAATTGCCTTGAAACTTTGGTTAATCTAACGGTTGAATCTTGATTTTTCTTCTATTGCCTCATTCAATTTATTGCATGTTGGTTTTCTTGGGGTGATAAACCAATTAGTCCAACTAGGGAGGTAAGTGCGATAAATTTTGTGAACTAGAGGGAAATTTGTACAAAAGGGTTATTGTGCTACAAGGTATTAAGAGTTAATGAGATGAGAGATAGATGTTAAGGTGAATTATTGATAAGGAGATAGACTTAATTTGTAATTGTGCCATTTGTCCATTTGTCATATAAAGTTTTGACTAAAACTCTTGTGACTCAAAAATATCTTGACCAAGAACTCCCTAGACTAGCCTTCAACCGAGAGAAAGAGAGGGATGATTTGCTCAAGCCACAAATTTTGACCAAACATATTTGACCAATTCAAAACAGCTTCCATTCCTTCTTGTTTCCATTCAGCTTAACCGACAGCCAATTTCCCCTTTCTTCACTTCATGTTGGAACCGAGAGAGAGAACCAAAACATTCCTCTTGGTTGTCCCACTTCAGCCAAGAAAGAAAGAGGGCAAGGCTGGTCTCCTATCTTCTACTCCAACCGAGAGAGAAAAGTTGAGAGAATTTTCTGGTTGATCTCCATATCAGTTGAAGTCGAGGGAAAGAGAGTTAGAGAGGAAGGAAAGAGTGAGGAAGCTCTATTTTCTTGGTGTGATTCAACCTTGAGGAGCTGAGGGAGGAAAGAGCATTCTGTCTCCATTATTCCAGCCATGAACCGTGAATGAAAAAGGGAGGTAGTTGCTAAGTTCTTCTTTATTTTCCTACTACCTTTGGTTAATAATGTATTAGAATGAATTAGAACTGAGAAAAGAGAAGTTTAGTTGGAGAAAAGTTCATCCAAAGCCAAAAATTTCTGGATAAATTGCTGCTTAAAGACCAAGAGGACAAAGCTGCTATTTTCGGTTCTTTTCTTTAAAGTTTTGCTGGATTTTGTCTAGATGTACTTAATATACCTCCTATCCTTATTTTTATGACATGCACATATTGTATTACTTGAATCTAAGTGAGGTTAGTTTTGGATTTTGAAGGAACTTTGCTAATAATTTTCCGGTTATGTTGATGCTTGAAGGCTGATGGAGTAAAGCTGAAAAGTTGCAGCTTTAACTGCAAAATTTTGCTGGTTTTGGCGAAGAACTCACTTCAAGTACCATTTACCTCTTTTATCTAGACATTAATGTGGTATTTGTTGGGATATAAGCAAGAAAGACTAATTGTTGGAAGAAACCTTGATGAAATCTGTTTGAAACTAAGGGAGACAGGAGCTTATTTTACAGCCTCTTATTTCGAAATTTTGAGGAGTTTTCCCTAGGAAGTCATGCTCTAAATGTTATATTTCTTGTTTAGTATGATATATAGCATGTTGTCTTTGAATTTGGTAGCAAATGGCTGGCCTAGATGTGAGTTATTGGTAGCAATAAAGTTGCAATAACTCAAGTGAAAGGTTGAATTTTAGGTGACAATCACCCCTGTGCAGTTTTAGTAAAATGATCATAACTTAGTGTAAAAAAATCGAAATTGAGTGCCGTCAATTGTGTTTGAAACTAGACTCATAGATCTTTCTAACGGTATAAAATTGGAGCTGTGGTTCGTTTTACATATGCACCAGAAAATCACCCAAGTTGACTGAAAAATGCGCCCTGCACAAATAAAAACTGGATGTTGTAGTAAATTGTGCCTCAATTTGGACTAATTTATGAACCGAATCTCCTTGAGGTGTTTTTTAAAGATTGTTAGTATTTCAAGTCTAGTTTTAAATGAGCCATGTTGTATAAGTTTTTGACATTTATAACTCAAGTTATGATTTTTCCAAAGAAATAATGCTTGCTAGAATTTCAGCCTTGATTGCTAAATTTTCAAGATGATTTTAAGCTCAATTTGCTCAAAATACCATATAAGACTTTAAACTACAAGTAGGCGTTGGAAATGAACCAAAACCATGGACCTTAAGTGGTTTAAACTCCATTTATTTCACTGTTTTCATAGCTGGAATTCTACTCAAGGCTGACCGAAAGAGATAGTCATTTTGTTTAGCTTTACAATTGGCTTTGTGTGGTGAAATCATCTTGTTAATGTCTTAAACATATGATTAGACCTTAATTTGTAGTATGAGTAGTGAATTGAAGTAGAAAATGAAAGGTTGAGAGGTGAAAACTTCACTTTTACATGTTTCATGTCCCAAGCGATACATTTCCAGTTTTAGTTGAGGAAAATGAGTGTTAATATGTTAATATCATGTTTAATATAAATGTTAGCCATGTCATGTGATTTTTCTAGCTTGTACATGTTCTATTAGTTTGCTTATGGAAATTTCAGCTTGTAGAGTTGGAACTTTTGCTTGAAGGCCAGCCTTGATATGGAGACATGTGAGTTGAATACTTGTCTATTTTTGGTGGATTTATGGTCTGAAACTAGTAACTTGTATAGCCTATCATTTGTGGTCTTGATTTGGATGGTTTGGCCATGAAATTTTGTATTGAATTTGGAGAGGAAATATAGGATAAAACAAGGGTTATGCTGTCCAAATTTTGGGGCAGCTTACTACCTTGATCAAGTGAGGATACATAATTCTGTTCCAAATTTTGTATTGAAGTACCTATCATTCGTACCTGAGGATACGGATGGCCCCCACTTCTCCCAAGGGCGAACTCGAGGGTATCGGCGGGACGCCTGCCTAGCTCGCGCCAGGACTCACTACTTAACATGAGAAAATAGATTTCACGCTAAAAGTAAGTTCTATGTACTCTGTTATAGCTTCAAAAGTTGAATAAACTAGTACATCAAGTCATAGTACATCAAGTCATACATACCACTAGTACCAGAAAGTAAACCCTAGAAAAGCTGATAACTACAACCACCACGACAATTATATACATCTTACTAGTCAACCTATAACAAGTACAAACTCAACTATTCTATAGCCAAACGTCTAAACACCTTCCCGAGCGATCCCCGCGTCGGTCCCCTGCTAAGGAAAACAAATGGAATGGGGTAAGCTATATGCTTAGTGAGTGATCAGGGGGGAAAAATGTAAACTCACATCCAAATAAACAAGTAAATCAGGGTAGTTCACATCAATAACAAAAAGTTGACATCACAAGGGTAGAATACGGGTGGCTCCAAAGCCAGTTCAATTTCCCGAGCTTGAACGCCTGTTGACACTCCGTCAACCAAAGTACTTATGGTCCGTAGACTCCACTTACTTTCCCCGTTCACCTAATCAACCCCCGCTGGCCCGTCAACAGCACACAGCAGCTCGAGCAAAATAAAATCACTTAGCTTTAATCAAAGCTTTAACAAAGAATGAAATCCCAAGGTTAGCATGGAACTAACTTCGACCAAACCCCGCCTGGCTCGAATAGTTCGTCTACCCTTGGAATCGAGCTGGAACCAAGCCCTAAGATATCCAATCTCTCAATAGATGATATCTTTTAATAAAGTGCACAACAAAGTACTTACCCCAACAGCACACAGCAAAAAGGGGTTCAACTTAAGTCATGTAACCACCCCTATCAGCACACAACAAGAGGGTGATACTCAACATAAGACATCAAATACTTCAAAGTGCTTACGATTCGAGTACAATCAACCCTAGTCGGGTACTAGTGTGAGTACAAATTCAAAATCCAAAACAACTAGACTGCGCTAGTCTATACACGTCTCACGCCTCGCTCGTACCCCCTGTAAGGAAAACAAATGGCGTGGAATGAGCTAAAATCCCAGTGAGGTTCCAAATAACAAATTGACTATTTTTCGAAGTACAAATATTAACGTAGCAAATTAAGGAGCATCACAAGTTCATAAAAGTGAACAATAATACTCCAAATTTTGGGGCAGCTTACTACCTTGATTTTTGACAGATTATATACACACATAAGTGAAACGGCCATACAACAGCAGTTTATAATTTAAACGATCGAAAACGGTCAAAAACGGTCAAAAATAATCAAAAACGGTCAAAAACGACGTTAAAGCAAAAAGAATGCCGAAACGGCCGGAATGGTAATAAAATAACAAAAATAATCCTAAACAGTCCAAAACGGCAAAAAACGGTTGGGAAATGCACGTGCGTATGCGCTGAAATGAAAATGGTACAAAACGGGTTACACGATTTGACCATAACTGGAGCTATGGTTATCGAATCAAAATGTACTAGGTAGTGTCTCGAAGTTTAGACAAAGAGTTACAACTTTCATGAAGACATCTCAACCCAGTTGTCAGTGTATACAAGTCAAATTTGCAAAATACAGAACTAGAATGCCAAAGGCTAGTTTAGTCCTCTAGTGAAAATTTGGCGGCATGCCCCTTGTGTTTACCTCTTTTCCAGCCATTTATGGCTTCAATATTTTCCTCAAACAATCCCAAAGTCACACACAAAATAATCTCATTTCAATAGCCATTCAATAGGTTCACAGTCAAACAAGTACAAAATTAAACTACGAACATGTGCAGAAATGAAGTTCAGTCAAGAAACAAAAGATAGATTTGACGTTGTTTTGCTTAACGGACACAACTGAGGCTACGCTAATCGGATTGGGGTGTAATTTATACCGTTTTGAAGTTAAGACAAAGGTCTACAACTTTGATGAAGACCACTCAGTCCATTTCATAGTGTAACTAGGCTAAAATTTCAATGTACAAAACCAGAATCTCACAAACAGGTCAGTTAACAGCGCTATACTTAAACGATAATAACTCCGGCTACCGAGCTCCAATACGAGGCGATTCCAGGGGCGTTGGAAGGCTAAGACATAGAAATACAACTTTCGTGTTTCGGCCAAACACTAATTCAGTACACATCAGGGTGAACAGACGCGGTCAGATTAGTGAAATGTCAAAACTGTCCCTAAAATTCTTCCTATGGCAGTCAGGGGTATTTTTGTGTTTTCACATGCTACAGTGATCTTCTTGAGCTGAAAATTTACAGGAATCTATAAAACATCATTCTATACAACTTTCATGTTTTATACTAAGCCTAATTCGGCCTCTAACATGGTTAACTAGAATCAGGCAGAACAGGCTATACACTAACTTCAAATCTGGAAATTTGCTACAATCAAGGCATAAATCTCATTTTTAGCTGGAAACTGTGAGATCCCGATTCGTCCTTAATTTTGAATAAGGAATATTAGTGCTAAATTTTTCTATAAAATTTGATTTTAAGGATGATGGTAATTCTTTACATGTGATTTTGCTTTTTTTTTAAGAATTGAAAAACCTTGATTTGGAATTTTATTAAAACCCTAGTTTACATATTAATCATAAGTTTATGTGGTAGTAAATATTATGTATGCTAATGTATGTTTTCGTATGAGTAGATACCGGATTCAATTTCTTTTATAAAGGTTAAGTGGGATTAGAAAGCTAAAAAGTCTTACACTAGTAAATTCCCTAGTGTTTTGCTAATTGAACAACCTTAAGTTGGGTTTAAAACCCTTAATCTAGCTAATGTAAAAAGATTGTGGTTTAGTTGCTTTTATATGGAATAAGGAATAATTAAGGATGGGTGATTAAGATAATAAGGTGATTAGTGAAATGATTAAGTGTGACAAAGTATTTTGGATTAGAATAAGTTGTATCCTATGGAGTTAAGTGCAAGAGTTCCAAACATTTGTGGGCAAGAGCGTGAGAAAACAAAAAGGAAGTTGCAAGGACTAGGAAGTGAATAATCATCTTTTATGTGATTGGTTGGTGGAAAATATCTACTAATGGTCTTGACTAAGTATTAATTCTAGAACATCCAAGAGAACACAAGACATAAACCGAATAAAAAAAACCAAAGAGAGAGAGAGAGAGAAGGCTTCAACTACTTCATCCATTTCTTGCACAAATCTTGTGATTCAACCATCCAAAATTGAAATCACTCCATAAAACTCCTTAGCTAGGTAGGATTGTGGAAGGTGGTGGAGTGGTTTGGAAAGAGGAGGTGCTAAGGTGCTTCTTTTCTTGAGGTTACAAGGCGAGTTGTTAAGAACATTTCCCTTCAACTTTGATAATGTTAAATTAGTGGCTTTAGTGGCTAGATATGATGACGTGTGGTGTGATTATGGTGTGTTTATGGTTGGAGGTGAAGTTTTGATGGATTTTGATTTATTATTGCTATTTTTCTGTTTTATATGATAATCATGGTTTAGTTATGTATTGAGGGTTTATTATGGTGTAAAATGAAGCTAATATATGTTGGATACGATCGGCTGCGGAAAATTTCTGGTTAGTGCGGAAAATTACAGTTGAGGGTTGTGACTAACCCTGTTCTGCCCGAATCTGTTAGACCTAGTTAGAGGCCGAATTGGCCTTAGCATAAAACATAATCTTTTAGTGAAATTGGTTACAAAAACAAAAAAATGATGTTTAGTAGTTGGCTACAAAATTTCAGCTCAATCGTAGCAACGTAAGCCTGTGAAAAGACAAAAATACCTTGACTGCCATAGGAGTAAAGTCAGTGGACAGTTTTGACAGTGCACCAATCTGATCGTGTCTTTTCACGCTTGATACATACTGAACTAGCATTTATCCAAAACATAAAAGTTGTAGCTTCTTAAGTCCTTGTTATTCCTGCAGAATTTCAGGTCAAACGGAGGTGTGTAGGCTGAATTATAGCCAAAACCCTCACTCAGCTTTCAAATTCTGGTTTGGTCACATTTTGTAAATTAGCTTCTGACCATGCTCAGTTCGCATGGATAACGATGGAACTAGGTGTTGGTGTCTTCATAAGAAATGTAGATCTTTGTTTTAAATTCAAAACGGTATAAAGTACATCCAAATTTGAGCTTCGTAGCTCCCTTTATAGCCAAAACAAGATCGTGAGTCAGAACTGCCTTGAGCACTGGACAGTTCTGACAGGTAATTTGGCACTCATTTTTCGTTCTGTTCTGAGTTGGTCCAGGTTTTGGCCAAAACATAAAAGTTTTATCCTTATGTCTTAGCTTTCCAATGCCTTTGGAATTTCTTGATTTGGGTTTGTAAGCTGTGAGTTATGGTCTGGCAAACATACCCTGTTGTCACCCTAAAGTGCGAACTTCTGGCACTGTTTTCCATACTTTCGACCTATTTCTATTCATATCCGGATTTAGATGTCTTCATGAAAGTTGTAGCCTTTTCTTTTAGTTTCGAAACGGTATCTCATACACTTTAATCCGACATTCCTAGCCCAACTTATGGTCAAAACAGTTTTGGACAGTAACTATGCCCATTTCCGTTTGCCGGCGGTTTCCATTTCCGTTTGCCGATTCCGCACATGCATGTGCCAATTTTGCCGTTTTGCTTAATTTACGCACTTTAGTAGTTATTTGTGTGATAATATGGCTCAACCTTCTGCTACAGGCGGTGACGGGCTAGACGGAGCCGGTGGGGCCCACTAGCTGGCGACTTGAATTCATTTCCGTACTTTCTCTCGTTATACTTGCTCTTTAGGTGAGTAATCAGGGTTTCTGTGTAACTCAATACTAATATGAGTTTACTATGAAAAATGGGCACTTAGGCGAGAGCGTAATTTATCGCACTCGATCTAAACCCCATTAGTTGCTCTTGATACCTGTGAAATATGATTTTGTGATTTGTTATGGAGCATTTATTGCTTGTGAAACATTTGCGGAGTATTTATTGCTTGTGATGCAATTTGGGAGCATTTATTGCTTGAACTAGAGCATTTATTGCTTGAACTACGATTTTAGAGCATTTATTGCTTGAAAAATATTTTAGAGCATTTATTGCTCATGACTTGAGTTGAGGCTCATGGTCTCTCTATTTGGGATCCTTTAATAGAAGTGAGCTGTGTGGCTCAGGATCTCAAGAGTTAACCAGTGATCAAGCTCGACAAATGAGTTATGCTTTGCTCTCACTGCAAATGTTGACATGTAAAAATTATATTTTTACCCCTGGTTAGTCACTGAGCTTATAGCTTAACCCTTTTCTTTTGTTTTCCTTAGCAGGGGCCGACGCGGGGAAATTTTTGCACCATCACTAGTATAGTTAGGTTTGGTTTGTAATAGTTGAACAACTAAGATATTTTTGTTTGTTTTGGTGACCTGTATTAAAACCCTTCTTTGGGTCTACTTTCTAATTTTGATTACTATCATACGATGATGTAGTGATCTGGATATCTACTTTTGAGGATGTAAATAGAAATCTTTTAGGGATTGTATATTGCGAATAGTGCTCTTTTGGTTTCTTTAGTTTTATTGTTTTGTATTTTCGAGTCCTGGCGCGAGTTTGGCAGGCGTCCCGCCGATACCCTCGGGTTCGCCCTTGGGAGAAGTGGGGGCGTCACAGGTGGTATCAAAGCTTAGGCTTCAGATCTTTGTAGTGCATCCGAGGTTTCAACGTTTAGGATGCCGGACTGTGGGGTACTTGGCTATTAAGGTAAATATTGAATGCTAGGATTTTGATATTGGACTTTTGTAATTTTCCCATAAGGCAAAGTGGGGATTGAGTTGATTGCACTTGGAGATGGGCAATCCCAGTGTGAATCGACTTGGTTCTTACTTAATGTTGCAGTTAGCTATTTGGACCTATTCTTTAGGTTTGCACCCTAGGGCCGTCGGGGCGGTGCTGGTGGATTAGGTGGGCTCCGCAGGGGAGTTGCGTTAGGGCCGTTGACTTGAATTACGTTGTTGTCCTGTTGATTTGTTTTGAAATCGTTGTGTTCAGTGTTTTGGTACTAACTGCATTTTGGCTAATTTGTGCATATCCTTGGCGTAAACCTGTATATGCATGTCCAAAAATTTTGATCATTTAGTGTGTTTTATATGGTGTTTTATATGGTAAAGTTTTCAAAACAAATGGAAGCCGGTGGCCGAGGTGGAGGTAGGGGACGAGGCCGAGGCCGAGGCCGAGGAAAAGGTAGGAGACGGAGACCAGAACCCGAAAGGGTAGAAAATGAAAATGCGAACCACCAAGCTGATAACCAAGTAGCTACAGCCATACAACGGATGGCAGATTTACTAGCACGAATGGTGGACCAACAGGGTCAGGGTCATGGGAATAATGTCGGAAACCCTGGAAATAATCTGGGCAATCACGAGCGAGTGGACCGTGCCTTAGAACGGTTCCAAAAATTTGCACCCCCGAAATTCATAGGTGGACCTAGCCCTAACTTAGCTGATGGATGGATGGACCGAATGATGGATATATTCGCTGCGCTTGGGTATCCAGAGGAACGACAGGTATCTTTTGCTGTCTTCCAATTTGAGGGACCAGTCCGAGCATGGTGGAATGTAATAAAGGCTAAGTGGGAACGAGAGCAGACCCCCTGGACTTGGGTCAATTTCACCCGTGAGTTTAACGAGAAGTATTTGCCACCGATTGTTCGAGAAAGGCGGGAAGAGGACTTTATCCGCCTGCGTCAAGGGCCGTTAAGTGTGGCAGAGTACGAGACACAATTTACCAAACTCTCTCGTTTTGCTCCAGAGTAAGTACTAACAGACCGAAAGAGAATTCGTCGGTTTGTCCAGGAGTTAAACGTGGAAATACAAGAGGCACTGGCGGCTGCCCATTTGGATACATTCAGCCAGACCCTGGAAAGGCACAGTGAATAGAGACGGCAAGGAGTCAGGTGAAAGCTTTCCGTGACAAAAAGAGAACACCATCTGACACCTATACCTACACTGGTGGGCAAAGCTCGGGAAGCGAGCCACCTAGTAAGAGGAGTAAGGAAGCCGATGGTATATGACCGGTGGGGACTCCGAATCAAGGTAAAACAAGGGAAGATCAGGCAGGAAAAGGGCCCCAAAATTGTGTCTAACATGGGGAATCGATGTTCGGAACCAGAAGAGTATGTGATGTCTGTGGGGCCACTAACCATACGGAAGATACCTGCTGGAAGAAAGAGAAAAATCGGCGATGTTTCCGATGTGGTAGCAATGAACACCCGGTTGCTCAGTGCCCTCAGAAGTCGAGGGGAGGAAATAAATCAGGGACGAAGGGAACCATTTCTAGGCCGATCAAGGACACCGAAGGTATGAATTTCGATGACGAAATTCTTCTAAGAGGGGGAGGTTATGAGATCCCGATTCGTCCTTAATTTTGAATAAGGAATATTAGTACTAAATTTTGCTATAAAATTTGATTTTAAGGATGATGGTAATTCTTTACATGTGATTTTGCTTTTTAGAATCGAAAAACCTTAATTTGGAATTTTATTAAAACCCTAATGGATTTACACCTTTGATATTTTTACACAAAACCCTAGTTTACGTATTAATCATAAGTTTATGTGGTAGTAAATTTTATGCATGCTAATGTATGTTTTCGTATGAGTAGATACCGGATTCGATTTCTATTATAAAGGTTAAGTAGGATTAGAAAGCTAAAAAGTCTTACACTAGTAAATTCCCTAGTGTTTTGCTAATTGAACAACCTTAAGTTGGGTTTAAAACCCTTAATCTAGCTAATGTAAAAAGATTGTGGTTTAGTTGCTTTTATGTGGAATAAGGAATAATTAAGGATAGGTGATTAAGATAATAAGGTGATTAGTGAAATGATTAATTGTGACAAAGTATTTTGGATTAGAATAAGTTGTATCCTATGAAGTTAAGTGCAAGAGTTCCAAACATTTGTGGGCAAGAGTGTGAGAAAACAAAAAGGAAGTTGCAAGGACTAGGAAGTGAATAATCATCTTTTATGTGATTGGTTGGTGGAAAATATCTACTAATGGTCTTGACTAAGTATTAATTCTAGAACATCCAAGAGAACACAAGACATAAACCAAATCAAAAACTAAAGAGAGAGAGAGAGAGAGAAGGCTTCAACTACTTCATCCATTTCTTGCACAAATCTTGTGATTCAACCATCCAAACTTGAAATCACTTCATAAAACTCCTTAGCTAGGTAGGATTGTGGAAGGTGGTGGAGTGGTTTGGAAAGAGGAGGTGCTAAGGTGCTTCTTTTCTTGAGGTTACAAGGTGAGTTGTTAATAACATTTCCCTTTAGCTTTAATAATGTTAAATTAGTGGCTTTAGTGGCTAGATATGATGACGTGTGGTGTGATTATGGTGTGTTTATGGTTGGAGGTGAAGTTTTGATGGATTTTGATTTATTATTGCTATTTTTCTGTTTTATATGATAATCATGGTTTAGTTATGGATTGAGGGTTTATTATGGTGTAAAATGAAGCTAATATATGTTGGATACGATCGGCTGCGGAAAATTTCTGGTTGGTGCGGAAAATTACAGTTGAGGGTTGTGATTAACCCTGTTCTGCCCGAATCTGTTCGACCTAGTTAGAGGCCGAATTGGCCTTAGAACAAGACATAAAAGTTGTAGGGAATGATTTTTTATAGTTGCCTGCAAAATTTCAGCTCAATCGGACAACGTATCCTGTGAAAAGACAAAAATACCCTGACTGCCATAGGAGTAAAGTCAGTGGACAGTTTTGACAGTGCACCAATCTGATCGTGTCTTTTCACCTTGATACATACTGAACTAGCATTTATCCAAAACATAAAAGTTGTATCTTCTTAAGTCCTTGTTATTCCTACAAAATTTCAGGTCAAACGGATCAGTGTAGCCCGAGTTATAGCCAAAACACTTGCACCTGTTTTGAACACTGGATTGTGTTACGTTTTTGGATTTAGCCTCTGACCATGCTCAGTTCGCCCGGATAACGTGCGAACTGGGTGTTGACCCCTTCATAAGAAATGTAGATCTTGGTTTTAGCTTCGAAACAGTATAAATTACGTCCAAATCCGAGTTCCGTAGCTCTAGTTATAACCAAAACAAGATCGGTTGTCAGAACTGCCTTTGAATTTGGACAGTTCTGACAGGAATTTTGGACCCGTTTTCACCCTGCTCTGTATTGATTCAGGTTTTGGCCAAAACATAAACGTTTTAGCATTATGACATAGCTTTCTAACACCTTTAGAATTTCTTGATTTGGATTTACGAGCTGTGAGTTATGGTCCGTCAAACAGACCCTGTCCGTCACCCTAAAGTGCAAACTTCTGGTACAATTTTCCATAATTTCGACCTGCTTCTATTCAGATCGAGATTAAGGTGTCTTCATGAAAATTATAACCCTTCCTCTTAGCTTCGCAACGGTATCTCATACACTTTAATCCAACATTCCTAGCCCAACTTATGATCAAAAGAGTTTGGGACAGTAACTATGCCCATTTCCGTTTGCCGGCCGTTTCCATTTCCGTTTGCCGATTCCGCACATGCATGTGCCAATTTTGCCGTTTTGCTTAATTTACGCACTTTAGTAGTTTTTTGTGTGATAATATGGCTCAACCTTCTGCTACAGGCGGTGACGGGTTAGACGGAGCCGGTGCGGCCCACTAGCTGACGACTTGAATTCATTTCCGTACTTTTCTCGTTATACTTGCTCTTTAGGTGAGTAATCAGGGTTTCTGTATAACTCAATGCTAATATGAGTTTACTTTGAAAAATGGGCACTTAGGCGAGGGTGTACTTTATCGCACTCGACCTAAACCCCATTAGTTGCTATTGATACCTGTGAAATATGATTTTGTGATTTGTTATGTAGCATTTATTGCTTGTGAAACATTTGCGGAGCAATTATTGCTTGTGACGCAATTTGAGAGCATTTATTGCTTGAACCAGAGCATTTATTGCTTGTGAAACATTTGCGGAGCAATTATTGCTTGTGACGCAATTTGAGAGCATTTATTGCTTGAACCACGATTTTAGAGCATTTATTGCTTGAAATATATTTTAGAGCATTTATTGCTCGTGACTTGAGCTGAGGCTCATGGTCTATCTATGTGGGATCCTTTAAGTGAAGCGAGCTGTGTGGCTCAGGATCTCAAGGGTCAACCAGTGATCAAACTCAACAAATGAGTTGGCTTTGAAGCCACCCGTATCCTTACCATGTGGTGTTACTTTTCTGCTTTTGCTTTGCTCTCACAGTGCAAATGTTGACATGTAAAAATTACATTTTTACCCCTGGTTAGTCACTGAGCTTATAGCTTACCCCCTTTTCTTTTGTTTTCCTTAGCAGGGGCCGACGCGGGGAAATTTTGCCACCATCACTAGTATAGTTAGGTTTGGTTTGTAATAGTTGAACAACTAAGATATTTTTGTTTGTTTTGGTGACCTGTATTAAAACTCTTCTTTGGGTCTACTTTCTAATTTTGATTACTATCATACGATGATGTAGTGATCTGGATATCTACTTTTGAGGATGTAAATAGAAATCTTTTGGGGATTGTATATTGTGAATAGTGCTCTTTTGGTTTCTTTAGTTTTATTGTTTTGTATTTTCGAGTCCTGGCGCGAGTTAGGTAGGCGTCCCGCCGATACCCTCAGGTTCGCCCTTGGAAGAAGTGGGGGCGTCACAGAAACCATCACTACCACCTCTTATACCAACTTATATACATCATATACCACCCATACAACAAGTAGGATAAGTGAATCATTCAAACCCTAATTCAAATTCATCACCCCAACCATCCAAAATCACTTGATATAAGCATTATAACCACAAATACAAGCTCCTAAGCAACTCTAACATGATTAAGGAAAAATAAAAGAGTAGTCAGCCATATTACCTCAAAAACAAAGCTTGCTAGAGTTATCTTCCACTTCTCCTTGAAATTTTTGGTTCCTTAAGCTTCCCAAGCTTCCAATTTACAAGTTAATCGGTTTAGAATCTTGTTTTTTCCACTCAAATGGTGCAAATCACGACGAAGTGGAGTTGTTTTTCTCTTGCTCTTTCTCTCTCTCTTATTCACGGCTAGGAGGAAGAAAATGAGGGCAATTTGTGTGTTTTTTGATGATAAATATGGAGGAAAATTGGTTGGTCAACACTTAAGGGATGGTTGCCACTTGTCACAACCAAAATCCATCTCAAATTTTTTCTTTTCTTTGTATTTTTTGGTCAAATATTTTGGCTAAGAGGGCTGAGGATGAGTGAGATATTTTGGAATAATATCAAGGATATTTTATGGTAGGAAAGTGGTAGTCAAGTGGGGTGTTCAATCGGTAGTGAACGGTACCCGTCGGTTTAACCCGTTTTTCCTTAAATCACGTATACTAGGGTTTGAACTTATAATTCACTAACTTATTATTACCACTTCTAATCACACACTTAATATCATCTAAAATTCACTCTTAATCACCAAATTTGATCCACACTCCGTACCGGATAGTCACACCACGGATAGACGTAAAAACTCTAATTCGCGCTAACTTCAAAACGAAAAGGGTGAACCCTTAATTCTATATTCATTTGCACTTATTGTGGGGTGATTGGGTAGTAGGGCCATTATAAAGTAATAATTTCAAAATAAAAGGAATTTAAAGAACAATGTGCGGGATTTTATTATTCCACTAAACATAGGGTTTCGATTAAAACATGAGAGCTTTAAGAAAACCGATTAGTCACAAGTAACTAGGGTTTTTTTTTCTTTTTTTTTTTGAATTTAGGGTTTCTAGTCTTTAAACAAAACAAATTTAAGGGTTTAAATCAAAACCAAAACTAAATCATCTCCTAACATTCGGTGTGATGTATCACAAGCTAAGATAAATAGCTACAACTTTGATGAAGACCAATTAGTCCAGTTTGTAGTGTAGCTAGGTCAAAATTTCAATGTACAAAACCAGAATCTCACCAACGGGTGAGCTAACCGGACTATGGTTAAACGACAATAACTCAGGCTACACAATTCCGTTTAAGATGTTTTTGGTTGCTTGGAAAGCTGAAACATAGGGCTAAAAGTTTCATGTTTTAGCCAAAGACTGGTTTGGTATAGTGTAGACACCAAATTTTTGGTGTTTTATTATTTATTTTTTTTACTATTCATTTTTCATTTGTTCTATTTTTATTTGTCACAATTGGTTTTATTTACTTTTACTTTTAGTTATTTTAGCCATTTTAGCGTAGAGTTTCTCAAAGGAAAAAGAAAAGTGTTAAAAAATATGTTTTAGTTGTTTTGGATTTAGTTTCATTATTTAAAATGAAAAGGAAAAAATGAAAAATTGAAAATTGAAAAAAGAAACAAAAAGAGAAAAACGATGAAAATGGAAAATGAAAAAAATTGGATTTGCATTTTGTTGTTTCTGATGTTAATTAAATTGTTTTTGTTTTTAATCTTTATTATTTTCAATTTTGTTATTTAAGTTTTTTTTTTAAAAAAAAAGAGAATAGTACGCAACTTGCAAGCTGCGTTTTCGCAGCTTGCAAGGAAGGGCTTCGGGCAGCCCTTAGCTGCAAATATAGGAGAGATGGCTGGGGTTTTAGGGTTAGAGATGCTGGTATAAATAAAAAAGGCAAGACAGCCGCAAACAAGAGAAGGCTAGGGGGGGTTACGGCAAAAGAACAAGAACAGAAAAAAAGGCAAAAAAGGGTGGCGGAAAAAGCAGAGCAAAAACTAAGAAAAACAGAGTGGCGGCGGAGCTTGGGAAAATGAGAGGAAAAAGGGAGAGCCGACAGAGGGGCAAGGGAGTGGAAAAACAGCGAAGGGAAAACTATCGAGCAAGGAGTAACGGCTGAGGGGTGAAGGGGATAAGAAAAAACCTGAGAGAATAGGCAGAGGAACAACAACGGCTGAAGCTTAGAAGGAAAACCAGAAGCAAAAGACTAGGGGAAAGATTTCGGACAGCTTACAATAGAGAAGGGGTAGCGGACGATGGGGTCGAACGAAGAGTTTCGTCCTGGGCTGGGCAACGAAAAGGGCACCGAGAGGGGAGCCCAAGCCGAGAGATAGCTGCGGGGGAAACGAACAAGTGAAGAAAAAGGAAAGGTCACAAGAACAGGGGGATAGGAAGGCCATGGAGGCGACAAAAAGGAAAACAAACAAGCCGAAGCAGAAGGCTTGCGCTGAGGAAAAAAGAGCAAG
This sequence comes from Coffea eugenioides, assembly GCF_003713205.1. Lineage (NCBI taxonomy): Eukaryota > Viridiplantae > Streptophyta > Magnoliopsida > Gentianales > Rubiaceae > Coffea > Coffea eugenioides. Next base: position 77,430 of record NW_020864419.1, on the reverse strand, counting down.
AAAACAGAGAAAAAAGAGGTTCTACGGCTGGGCAGAGGTTGAGGGGCTATGGGTTTCGAAAGCAAGGTTGCCATTTCAATGCCGTCGACCACCACCAGCGCCATCATCTCCCCGCAATCCACCGCCAGGGCCTGCAAAATTTTTACCGAACAGAAAGCAAGAGGAGCCGCCACTCCACCACAATCCATCGCTGAAATTCACTGCCACCACCGGAAGCCACCACCACCTCATCTGAATCCAGCACTGCCGCTTGCAGACGCCGTAAGTCATCCTTTTCATTTGCATTTCAGTTTTCCCCAAAGCGCAGGATCTTTTGGAAATTTTCAGGATATTGTCTGCTGTACCTTGGTGCCCGGTTATATTTTCTTTTTGATTGTTCATGAATTTCAGAACGAACATGCTTTGTGTATTGATTGGGTTGAATTGCTTGGTATTTCTGGTATTTCTTGGGTTGCTGAAAATGTTTTGGCTAGTTATAATTCCAGTTGACCAGAAAATTCGGTGAAGTTTTAATGCCCATTTGTTGTTCGACAGAATGCTTCATTGAAAGTTCGGCCTGAAGAATGGATTAATTTCTGATTTATATACGTTCGACTGTTTCATGCTTGTCAAAATAATTGATTCGAATGGGTTTGTTTGGGCGTCCGTTTGTTTTGGCAATCTGCCCCGCTTCTCGTTTGTTTGGTGTTCCTCTTGTATGGATTTAAATTCATGACATAAAATGGCATGCGAGGGGATTCATGTGAGAGTCATCTGTTTTGCTTTTGTTTTGTTTTGTTTGATTGGAATCCGAAGTTGAATTTTCTGGTTGCAAAGAGGAATGAAATAGCAGCGAACGTTGAGCCAATTTGGAAGAGGAGGATTGCTTGATTAAATTCATGATTCCAGTCCCTCAATTTCCCTTTCCATTATGATTTAACCCCAGAACTTTACTTTTCATAATTTTGCCCCCAACACCTTCATAAGTCCTTCAATTAGGTCTCTGCTCTTGTTGCATTTTAATCCCTCAAGTCCCCCTTATTCACCGTGGCCTCAAAATTTGGAAAATCAAATCCATTTTGTCTTTCTTGAGCTTAATCCTATGTTTGCCTATTTTATGTGACTTTTTTGGGATAAATTAATTTTGGGTTTTAGATCATAATTGTGGCTTAAATAATTTTAGTTGATTTGTTATCTTGTTGGGCTTAGACTTATGTTTGGCTAATGATTTTTAGTTGGGTTTGTGTAAGAGGGTTCAATTCATTTTTGGGTTTTTGGCTTGGGCTAGAGGGTCAAGGCCCATTTTTTTGGTTGGCTAATTTTTGGTCCAAAATAATATACTAGCCCACTTGTTTTTCCTTGGACTTCCGCTTGGGCCAAGTGATCTTGGCCCAAGAAGGGTGACAATGGCCCATTCCCTTTTGTTTTGGGATTTCCGATTGGGCTTGGAAGCTTTGGCCCAAACAAATAAAGGAAATAGCCCAATGACTTGATCCATTAAGAAACCAGAGAACGAATTTGCAGATCAGCCCCTGTATTTTCTTTAATTCCATTATGGCCCTACAAACTTTCAATGCTTTCAATTGGATCCTTAAATTAATTGCAAATAGGTCCTTGAACTTTATTTTTCTTTAATTTTGACCTCCAAACTCTGTCAATCTTTGCAATCAGGTCCTTTCTTCTCTTGACTTTTTAAATGTGAATTGTCGACATGATTTAATTGATTCAAATTCCTGGCTTATTTTTTATCCTTTGTGATTATTTGCCAAATAAATTGGTACCTTGACCTTTTTATTGTTTTGAAGCTAATATCTCATTTACTCGATTTCCAATTGCAAGGGAGGTAACCTCTATCTCCTTGATTTTCATTTCTCCTATGTGATCCAACGTGCTAAGTGTGAATTGCATGTCTACGTTGCTTTCCTTGCCTTTCTTTAATTCCTTTCCTTTATTGCATTTACTTTTGCTTTTTATTTAAGTTATTCATTATGGGGTATGTGTACACCTCTTGGCTTGTAATAGTTAGGGATTCAATTATTTTATTCCCTTTCCCCCTTTTAGATTGTAGTAGGGTCCCCCTAATGTAATAGATAAGGCTTGGAGGAGCATTCAATGAAGACCTATCGAAGACTTGTGCCTAGCTAGCAAATGTAATAGTTAGGGCTTTAATTGTCTTATGTGTCTTGCATGCTTAGTTGCTACATGTTAATTTGCTTTGTTAGGGCCTTGCATCTAGTCGAGCATGCTAATTGTTATGTGCTATGTGTTTATAGGTGTTTGGCATGTCTAATCGCTTTCCATAGCCATGAATGAATGGAATGGATGAATGTACGTTTCCGCTAGTCCAACGCTAGTCGGAATTCATAGAATGGGCTAGTCCAACGCTAGACCCTTAGGGATTTTCCCTCATTAGCATATCATTTGCTTGTTCACCACATATCATGCATTTTTCTTAGTTTTATCACTTGGCATGCTCCTCGAACCCCCTTTCCCTTCATTTTAGGATTTTTGCATATCATGATAGTTGTAGGGTCCATTTGCTTGAGGGTCCCCTTCTGATAAGGGAAACGAGCGAGTGTGGCTACTCGATAGCCTTAGCACGCTAGTTTTGCCTTCTAATCAAAGGGAAAATCGAAGTCGAAAAGTTAGGAGTCATTCCCATACCCGACCTGATGCATTCCCTTAGGTTCATTCATTCTCATTTATCGCTCACTCATTCTTTTCAATTCACATTTTCCTTTCCTTATTGTTCATTTTGATTTCTACTTCACAAAATTGCACCTAATTACACCTATATGCACTTATCACTATATTTCATACACTTGCACACAAACACTTGGAATTTTCATACAATTGCACACGTGCACCTTTTCATACACTTGCACACAAACACTTGGGTTTTTAATTTCTTTCATACACTTCCACACTTGCACATTTGAGTCTCATTTGCATTAATCGACCTCTATGGGGTTTTCCTTTGTTGGCCGCCACAATTCATGTGGTTTGGGACCAAAGGCCTCACGAGAGACATCGTAGAATCTAGGATTGCATTTTCCTTTCCGTTTTGCATTCATATAGTCATATCCAACGTGCGAACATACATTGGGTAGAAAACTAGGAAAGGCAAGGTTAAGTCGCGCAACTAGCCTTGGCTAGGTCGGAGGGGTGCCTTGGATTTTTATCCTTGCCTTCCCCTTCGTCAAATGTGACTCCCGAACCTTTTTCTTTGGTTTACGTGGACTAGGAGTCGTTTTAAAAAGGGTTTTACTACTTTGTCTTTAAAAAACACTTTTTGGGTGACTTGGTACACCCCAAATCTATACCAAGTGGCGACTCCGTTTTCATATTTAAAAAACCCTTTTTAAAATTTCATTTGGCCAAATCGTCGCTTTCCAAAGTCCCATGGCCTTTTTACTTTTCATTTTGCACACGTTCACACCACACATCACACACGATCAAAAAGTGGGGCGCGACAGTTGGCGACTCCACTGGGGACTTCCTAAGTGGGTCCAAGCATTTGACTTAGCCATTCGTTTCCTTTTTCTACCCTTTTTATGCATTGCATTTGGATATTAGGGTTGCATTTTTCATTTTTAGGGCCTTTTGCCTCGCACGCATATCAAACTATTCCCTCACTCACGTATGTGTGATTGGTTGATTGGATGATGTTTACTTGATTATCTCGCGCTTGCATTGCATTTGGGAGGGGGCGTGTCACCTTTAGAGCCTCGCGTGGTTCTCACCCCTTCCCTCAAAATAGGGGAACACTTCATACGTGCACGTTTACTTGCTTTTATCCCATTTTATTTTATTTTTCGTGGGCGCCATCCCACACCGCCTTGTAGGATTAGGATCGATTGCCTTGGGTAGGCGGCTGGTGTGCTCTGCGCCCATAGCGCTACCTAAGGGATCACTCGAGCCACCGATCGAAGGCCCTGGGAGTGATGACCCTTCGCCTTTAGGTCTGAAGGCTTGGGAGCCGAAGCTTTATCGAGTCTAGGCATTAATGAACCAAACCTCATGCATCCATATTAGCATTTGCCTAGGGTAGAGTCGGCCTCACCTTTTCTTAAGCACATTAGGCACGAGGGAGGGGGTTCCACCCCTTTTACTTGCTTTATTGTATTTCTTTTTCTAAATTGCTCCCAATGTGTTACGTGTACTATCAATTGCACTAACCATTCTTTTGTTTTCTTGGATTGCATTCATGTGCCTTAGCAATAAGGGGCCTCTTTGGCACTCTTTTAGTGACTCACCCACTAGATAGCTCACATGTCTAAATTTCAGTCTTTGCACTTACCTTTCAGTAAATACATTTCATGTTTAGACCTTTTCCCCCCGTTGCATTATTTATGTCCTTTAGCTCACATTTCATATTTGTCACATATTTACATCGCTTTAATAAACTGGCATCACGCATAAACCCTAGAAGGGGAATGCCATTTAGGGGATCCCGTGTTAGGAATAAACCACCCCATGTCTCGGATATATAATCCAAATGAGACTTGCACGTTTACCTTTCTCGTACCGTCCGAAGGGGTAGTGCACAAGGTAAGGTAAAGATCCGATCATTTTCATGAAGCAATTTTTGGAATATGAGCATCTAATAATCACTTTTTTGGCCATTTTCTCAAAATTGGTAAAATTTCCTTGCGTAAAAGGACATTAATTCGAAGAAAATTCACAAATGATTCCTCATTGTTGAGACGATAAATATAGAGGCCAAATTTTGATTTTGGAGGCTCATAGACCAAGGCATTGTAATGATTTCTTGAAACCACCCAGTGGGCGAATAATTCAATCGATTTTTGAACAAATCATCCATCTTATCCAATCCATTTTTTTTTCAATTCATTCAATTTTAGTACAATCTAATCATTTTTGAATAAATTCATTTCATCCAATTCATTTGACCAATTTACCCTTGTTAGGGTCATTCCGTCGATTTTGAATAAATCGTCAATTCTTTTGACCAATTTACCCTTTTTAGGGTCATTCGGTCGCTTTTGAATAAATTATCATTTCAATTGACCAAATTACCCTTTTTAGGGTCTTTTGACCAATTTACCCTTTTTAGGATCATTCGGCCGATTTTTGAATAAATCCCTAATTCAATTTCATTCGTTTGGCCAATTACCCATTTTTAGGGCAGCCGAGCCGATTTTTGAATAAATCAAGTTTCGTTCAATCTATTTGATCAATTTACCCTTTTTAGGGTGATCTGATTAATTTTGGATAAATTAAATTTCTTTTAATTCATTTGACCTATTTCCCTTTTTAGGGTAATTTGGTCGATTTTAAATAAATTGTCAATGTCATTCAACCCATTTGCCCTATTAGGATTTCATTGTCAAATTTCAAATTGGGAGATCTAGTCAATTTTGAAAAATCGTCCATTGCATCCAATCATTTGATCAATTAGGGTTTTGACCCGTAATTCACTGAGAAAATTTGTTAAAACGAATTCCAATCTTTTCGATGGGAGGTTCGTCAAGGTCAAACCCGTGCCTTTTGCAGATCAAAGGTGATCAATCTATTCGGACGTTGACCTCATTTTGATAAATATCTCTCGTCACCCTAATTGACCAAATTCTTTCAAAATTATTTTTCGCTCAATGAGTTGATCAGATCCATCAGGTATGGTATGGTGCCTACCTTAGAGGATTGCATTTTCATGCTAGGCCTACCCTTGGCATAAAAAGGGTTCCCCCCATAGGACATGCATACCGATTTTGCAGTTTTGTCTACTAACTCGGGGTATTTTTCTTTTGTTTCCCCCCTCCCTTGCATTCATAAAAATATTTCAATAAGACGGAAATATTCTTCTATATCTGATGATAATTTTAATCCAATGAAGTTTGAAGATTACAAGTGTTATTTGATTCTTGGGCGGGTCCTACGATGAAAACCCTCTGAGAAATGTTGTAATTGTTTTCCAAAGGAAAGTTTTGTATATTTGAAAAAGGAGACAAAAAGTGTATATGTGGAGCTCTTTACAATTTTCTCTCTTCTCATTTGTATCGTAATTGAATGAGAAATTTTGTTTCAAACTTTTTTAGCAATAAATTTTTTGGACAATCATTGTTTTGTGTATATTTATGTACATTTCATTCTTTATTCTTATTCATTGGAGATTGCATGATGAATTTTAAGAAATAAGACTAAATTGGGATTTTTTTTCAACCTCCGACCTGAAATTCACAATAAGAGTGTTCAGAATTAAAAGAGGTCATTCAGAAGGCCCAATGAGATATCTTTTCTCCTTCACTGAACCCCAAAATAAAATCAGTCACATTGATTGATAAATTGCAAATTGGGGCCATCTTTGCTTGAAAATATCCATTGTGTTTAATCGATTCAATTCACATCTAAGTGAAAGCAAAAATGTGCATTATTCTTGTTTGTTTTGAAAATTTGGAATGATACTCTGAGCATTTGTTTCACTATCTATACAGATTTTTATCACTTGCTCTCCCATTTGAGCCTATGAAAAGAATAATTTCGTTTCAGATAAGAGCCCTAATGATCACTACCCTATATTGGAAAATTTTCAAATATCAAATAGGGGAATGGATTTTCAATAACCGTTTCGTTACTTTGGTTGTCATGAGGTGTAAGAATGATGCTTTGGCCGTCGTTTCTACAACCTAAACACTGATCACCCCTTGCATCCCCATTTTGAGCTAAAATTGGTGGTTCTTTTCTAATGCACTCATGGTCGTACCCCACATTGGGGAGGGAGATTGGAGAATTTTCAAAAAAAAAACAAAAAAGAAAAAAGGAAAAAAGGGAAAAAGCAAAAATGCTAGAATAAGGAGGGAACTGCAAATTGGGGAAATTTGATTCCACTTGGGTTCCAAGTTTGAAAAAAGAAAAGGAAGGGTTTTTGTCCATGTGAATCGCCTATGTTTCACAAATATGGACGAGCAAGGGTCTTCCTCAGTCAATTAATTCAGACACACGCAAAAAAATTTCGCATTAACGAAAGTTTCCTTTCAGAGCTGTTGTAAGGAATGGAATACAAGTCAGGCCATCTTCTTTTCCAATCGAACACTTTATCCCTAGTTATCCCTTTTGAGCCATCAGAATAAATTATTTCGTTTGGCAACCCCTGAGAATCGCAAACCCCACACTGGGGGCGAGTTTGAGTTGAAAAGAAAATTTCAAAAAAGTGAAAAGCAACAAAATCAAAAACAAAAGAAGAAAAGAGAACCTCAGTTCAAAAATAAACTGGGGCAAATTTTGTGAAAGTTCGAAAGAACGGCAAAAGGCCGAAAAATCAAAAGGGGAAAGAAAATGAAAGAGAAAAAGCCTCAATTGAGCAAAAACTGGGGCAAATTCTGATTTTACCCTAAAACAGGGTTGGCGCAACAATGCGATCTCAGATTCTTCAAACCAGTTTTGAAATCCGTTTTCAGGCCTTAACTTTTTTAAGCACCCCACCTGACCCCATTACAAAGCCGAAAGTCCTGACTCCTGTTCTTTGCAATGGCCCTGTCAAGAAAATTTCTGATGCCGGAAAATTTTAGTTGTATTTCTGAATTGCTTGAGTATGAGGTTGACGCTACTCACCATGTGAAAACCCATCAGCTCGAGGGAAAGGGAAAAGAGGCAAAAAGCAAAGAAAGGAAAGTAAATGCAAGAAAATGCAGAAAAATTGACGCTGAAGTCTCTGGTGAGTGATGAGAAAAATGCAAACAAAGTCTGAGATCTTTTGATTTCAAAATAGGGGCAATTTTGGAAAAATGCGATCTATGGTGCAATATCCTTGAAAGTCTTAAACTATCGTTTTCAAGCCAAATTACAAGCTAAGAAAGTCCATCGTTGACTTATTCCTTCATGACAATCCAAAGTGAGGATCATGCTCATAAGAAATTCATCAAATCATTTGTGATCATAAGGGCATAACCCGTTTCCACATGTTTAGCTATCACTTCTGTCCATACGTTACAAGCCTAGAAAGCTTGTATGTTGACTAAGTTTTCTTGAAAATAAGGGTAACAAACTCTTTGCTTTCACTAAGATGTGACATTGAATGGATTACATACAACTGGGGCACAAAAATGAGACAGATTCTTATCTCCCATTTCCTTAGCCATTTCAAAAATAAAGTCACTTGATTGATTCTGAAAAGATGAGCCAACCAAAAGTGGTGACCCGTTACCCTAAACACCAATGCTAAAAGTAAGGAAGAAATCTTCTTAAATTTGGTGTTATTTCGAGGAATTCATCATGAAATTTCTGCATGAGTTCAAACTTGACGATTAAAGTTTCTTCACATTGTTGTATGTGCACTCTTTTCTAAATTTTAGAAAGTGCGGTTTTTCTTTGTTCAAGTAAATGGGAAATCATCTAAACCAATTTTTGCAATCAAATGGGCCCAAACTGGGGCAAAATTTTTATTTGCAAAATTTCGCAAAATAAGCCCACACAGGGGCAAATATTTTTAAGTCCAATTGAGGATTTCGTCCAAGAATCAAAATAATGCATTTTTTCAAATCAGTCATGCTCATTTGAGTGCACGTAAGCCCTGTGCAGGTATTCACAGTTGAAGTCGACGAAAAGCATCTGACAATGTGGGAAGCCGATGCCGAAGAAAGCGAAGAAAGAGGAGGAAAAATGGACACTACACTTGGGGCAAATTATTTTTTTAAAATTTTTGAAAAAAGGGAAAAAAGAAGGAAAAAAGAAAAAAAGAGAAAAAACCAAAAATCAAATCAAAAAGTCAAAAATCAAGTTCAAATTCTTGTTTCTTGAAAAATCAAATTTGATTTCTTGTGGGCGAAGCTCCAATGCACGCCGCGCATCATTCTGTTCCCCCCTTCTCTTGACATTCCAAAGATCAAGTTGGGCCTGGACTTGGTGCCGCCAACATTCCAAAGATCAAGTTGGGCCTGGACTTGGTGCCGCCAACATTCCAAACATCAAATTGGGACCGGGTTTCATCCCGTCTCGGCAGGACCATCCCGCTGACCCAATGGGACCTCATCCCGCCAATCTCGGCAGACCGGTATAATCCCGCTGACCGTTTTTATCAAAATTGGACCGGGTTTTATCCCGCCAATCTGCAGGACCGGGTATAATCCCGTGACCGTTTTTATCAAATTGGGACCGGTTTTATCCCGCCAAAGGACCGGTTTAATCCCGCTGACCGCTTATCTCAATTGGGACCGGGCGCCAATCTCGGCAGACATCTCGGCATCAACCAGCTGACCGCTTTTTATCAAATTGGGACGGTTTTATCCCGCCAATCACGGCAGGACCGGTATAATCCCGCTGACCGTTTTTATCAAATTGGGACCGGGTTTTATCCCGCCAATCTCGCAGGACCGGGTATAATCCCGCTGACCGTTTTTATCAAATTGGGACCGGGTTTCATCCCGCCAATCTCGGCAGGACCGGGTATAATCCCGCTGACCGTTTTTATCAATTTGGGACCGCGGTTTCATCCCGCCAATCTCGGCAGGACCGGGGTATAATCCCGCTGACCGCTTTTTATCAAATTGGACCGGGTTTTATCGCCAATCTCGGCAGGACCGGGTTTAATCCCGCTGACCGCTTATCTCACATTGGGACCGGGTTTTATCCCGCCAATCTCGGCAGGACCGGGTTTAATCCCGCTGACCGCTTTTATCACATTGGGACCGGGTTTTATCCCGCCAATCTCGGCAGGACCGGGTTTTATCCCGCTGACCGTCCACACCCCGTCAGGCTCAGATGTCGTCTCACTGACCAATTCATCATACTGGGGCAAATTTTGAACAAAAACAAAAACAAAAACAAAAAAAAATCAAAATCAGAAAAATCCAAAAATCAAAAAAATTCAAAAATCCAAAAATCAAAAAATCAAATCAAGTTCTCACGGCAGGTTCGGGTTTGATCCCACTGTCCGATTGTCAAGACATTTCATTTTCACAGCCACTGGAACGTGGATCAGTCCCATTAACACTTCATTTCGCTTCTTTCATTTGCATCACCAATAAACATGGGTCAACCCCACCAATACTCCATCTCACTTCAATTCATCCCATTTACAGAAACATTTACATTTTTGTCAGGGTCTATCCCGTGGGTCTATCCCAATTTTACATTTCTGTCCGGGTCTATCCCGTGGGTCTATCCCAATTTTAAATTCCAGTTCGGGTCAGTCCCGTTTAAATTTCTGTTCGGGTCAGTCCCGTTTAAATTCTGTTCGGGTCAGTCCCGTTTAAATTCCTGTTCGGGTCAGTCCCGTTTTAAATTTCTGTTCGGGTCAGTCCCGTTTAAATTCCTGTTCGGGTCAGTCCCGTTTAAATTTCTGTCTCGGGTCAGTCCCGATTTTAAAAATTTTCTGTCAGGGGTCAGTCCCCATCGTTTGAGTAATTCACAGCCAAATAATACAGGTAAGTATTTGGTGTCTACTTCTTTGTCTCAAGTTTTTTCAAAACTCAGACAAAGAGGGGCAAACTGTAGACACCAAATTTTTGGTGTTTTATTATTTATTTTTTTACTATTCGTTTTTCATTTGTTCTATTTTTATTTGTCACAATTGGTTTTATTTACTTTTACTTTTAGTTATTTTAGCCATTTTAGCGTAGAGTTTCTCAAAGGAAAAAGAAAAGTGTTAAAAAATATGTTTTAGTTGTTTTGGATTTAGTTTCATTATTTAAAATGAAAAGGAAAAAATGAAAAATTGAAAATTGAAAAAAGAAACAAAAAGAGAAAAACGATGAAAATGGAAAATGAAAAAAATTGGATTTGCATTTTGTTGTTTCTGATGTTAATTAAATTGTTTTTGTTTTTAATCTTTATTATTTTCAATTTTGTTATTTAAGTTTTTTTTTTAAAAAAAAAGAGAATAGTACGCAACTTGCAAGCTGCGTTTTCGCAGCTTGCAAGGAAGGGCTTCGGGCAGCCCTTAGCTGCAAATATAGGAGAGATGGCTGGGGTTTTAGGGTTAGAGATGCTGGTATAAATAAAAAAGGCAAGACAGCCGCAAACAAGAGAAGGCTAGGGGGGGTTACGGCAAAAGAACAAGAACAGAAAAAAAGGCAAAAAAGGGTGGCGGAAAAAGCAGAGCAAAAACTAAGAAAAACAGAGTGGCGGCGGAGCTTGGGAAAATGAGAGGAAAAAGGGAGAGCCGACAGAGGGGCAAGGGAGTGGAAAAACAGCGAAGGGAAAACTATCGAGCAAGGAGTAACGGCTGAGGGGTGAAGGGGATAAGAAAAAACCTGAGAGAATAGGCAGAGGAACAACAACGGCTGAAGCTTAGAAGGAAAACCAGAAGCAAAAGACTAGGGGAAAGATTTCGGACAGCTTACAATAGAGAAGGGGTAGCGGACGATGGGGTCGAACGAAGAGTTTCGTCCTGGGCTGGGCAACGAAAAGGGCACCGAGAGGGGAGCCCAAGCCGAGAGATAGCTGCGGGGGAAACGAACAAGTGAAGAAAAAGGAAAGGTCACAAGAACAGGGGGATAGGAAGGCCATGGAGGCGACAAAAAGGAAAACAAACAAGCCGAAGCAGAAGGCTTGCGCTGAGGAAAAAAGAGCAAGAAAACAGAGAAAAAAGAGGTTCTACGGCTGGGCAGAGGTTGAGGGGCTATGGGTTTCGAAAGCAAGGTTGCCATTTCAATGCCGTCGACCACCACCAGCGCCATCATCTCCCCGCAATCCACCGCCAGGGCCTGCAAAATTTTTACCGAACAGAAAGCAAGAGGAGCCGCCACTCCACCACAATCCATCGCTGAAATTCACTGCCACCACCGGAAGCCACCACCACCTCATCTGAATCCAGCACTGCCGCTTGCAGACGCCGTAAGTCATCCTTTTCATTTGCATTTCAGTTTTCCCCAAAGCGCAGGATCTTTTGGAAATTTTCAGGATATTGTCTGCTGTACCTTGGTGCCCGGTTATATTTTCTTTTTGATTGTTCATGAATTTCAGAACGAACATGCTTTGTGTATTGATTGGGTTGAATTGCTTGGTATTTCTGGTATTTCTTGGGTTGCTGAAAATGTTTTGGCTAGTTATAATTCCAGTTGACCAGAAAATTCGGTGAAGTTTTAATGCCCATTTGTTGTTCGACAGAATGCTTCATTGAAAGTTCGGCCTGAAGAATGGATTAATTTCTGATTTATATACGTTCGACTGTTTCATGCTTGTCAAAATAATTGATTCGAATGGGTTTGTTTGGGCGTCCGTTTGTTTTGGCAATCTGCCCCGCTTCTCGTTTGTTTGGTGTTCCTCTTGTATGGATTTAAATTCATGACATAAAATGGCATGCGAGGGGATTCATGTGAGAGTCATCTGTTTTGCTTTTGTTTTGTTTTGTTTGATTGGAATCCGAAGTTGAATTTTCTGGTTGCAAAGAGGAATGAAATAGCAGCGAACGTTGAGCCAATTTGGAAGAGGAGGATTGCTTGATTAAATTCATGATTCCAGTCCCTCAATTTCCCTTTCCATTATGATTTAACCCCAGAACTTTACTTTTCATAATTTTGCCCCCAACACCTTCATAAGTCCTTCAATTAGGTCTCTGCTCTTGTTGCATTTTAATCCCTCAAGTCCCCCTTATTCACCGTGGCCTCAAAATTTGGAAAATCAAATCCATTTTGTCTTTCTTGAGCTTAATCCTATGTTTGCCTATTTTATGTGACTTTTTTGGGATAAATTAATTTTGGGTTTTAGATCATAATTGTGGCTTAAATAATTTTAGTTGATTTGTTATCTTGTTGGGCTTAGACTTATGTTTGGCTAATGATTTTTAGTTGGGTTTGTGTAAGAGGGTTCAATTCATTTTTGGGTTTTTGGCTTGGGCTAGAGGGTCAAGGCCCATTTTTTTGGTTGGCTAATTTTTGGTCCAAAATAATATACTAGCCCACTTGTTTTTCCTTGGACTTCCGCTTGGGCCAAGTGATCTTGGCCCAAGAAGGGTGACAATGGCCCATTCCCTTTTGTTTTGGGATTTCCGATTGGGCTTGGAAGCTTTGGCCCAAACAAATAAAGGAAATAGCCCAATGACTTGATCCATTAAGAAACCAGAGAACGAATTTGCAGATCAGCCCCTGTATTTTCTTTAATTCCATTATGGCCCTACAAACTTTCAATGCTTTCAATTGGATCCTTAAATTAATTGCAAATAGGTCCCTGAACTTTATTTTTCTTTAATTTTGACCTCCAAACTCTGTCAATCTTTGCAATCAGGTCCTTTCTTCTCTTGACTTTTTAAATGTGAATTGTCGACATGATTTAATTGATTCAAATTCCTGCTTATTTTTTATCCTTTGTGATTATTTGCCAAATAAATTGGTACCTTGACCTTTTTATTGTTTTGAAGCTAATATCTCATTTACTCGATTTCCAATTGCAAGGGAGGTAACCTCTATCTCCTTGATTTTCATTTCTCCTATGTGATCCAACGTGCTAAGTGTGAATTGCATGTCTACGTTGCTTTCCTTGCCTTTCTTTAATTCCTTTCCTTTATTGCATTTACTTTTGCTTTTTATTTAAGTTATTCATTATGGGGTATGTGTACACCTCTTGGCTTGTAATAGTTAGGGATTCAATTATTTTATTCCCTTTCCCCCTTTTAGATTGTAGTAGGGTCCCCCTAATGTAATAGATAAGGCTTGGAGGAGCATTCAATGAAGACCTATCGAAGACTTGTGCCTAGCTAGCAAATGTAATAGTTAGGGCTTTAATTGTCTTATGTGTCTTGCATGCTTAGTTGCTACATGTTAATTTGCTTTGTTAGGGCCTTGCATCTAGTCGAGCATGCTAATTGTTATGTGCTATGTGTTTATAGGTGTTTGGCATGTCTAATCGCTTTCCATAGCCATGAATGAATGGAATGGATGAATGTACGTTTCCGCTAGTCCAACGCTAGTCGGAATTCATAGAATGGGCTAGTCCAACGCTAGACCCTTAGGGATTTCCCTCATTAGCATATCATTTGCTTGTTCACCACATATCATGCATTTTTCTTAGTTTTATCACTTGGCATGCTCCTCGAACCCCCTTTCCCTTCATTTTAGGATTTTTGCATATCATGATAGTTGTAGGGTCCATTTGCTTGAGGGTCCCCTTCTGATAAGGGAAACGAGCGAGTGTGGCTACTCGATAGCCTTAGCACGCTAGTTTTGCCTTCTAATCAAAGGGAAAATCGAAGTCGAAAAGTTAGGAGTCATTCCCATACCCGACCTGATGCATTCCCTTAGGTTCATTCATTCTCATTTATCGCTCACTCATTCTTTTCAATTCACATTTTCCTTTCCTTATTGTTCATTTTGATTTCTACTTCACAAAATTGCACCTAATTACACCTATATGCACTTATCACTATATTTCATACACTTGCACACAAACACTTGGAATTTTCATACAATTGCACACGTGCACCTTTTCATACACTTGCACACAAACACTTGGGTTTTTAATTTCTTTCATACACTTCCACACTTGCACATTTGAGTCTCATTTGCATTAATCGACCTCTATGGGGTTTTCCTTTGTTGGCCGCCACAATTCATGTGGTTTGGGACCAAAGGCCTCACGAGAGACATCGTAGAATCTAGGATTGCATTTTCCTTTCCGTTTTGCATTCATATAGTCATATCCAACGTGCGAACATACATTGGGTAGAAAACTAGGAAAGGCAAGGTTAAGTCGCGCAACTAGCCTTGGCTAGGTCGGAGGTGCCTTGGATTTTTATCCTTGCCTTCCCCTTCGTCAAATGTGACTCCCGAACCTTTTTCTTTGGTTTACGTGGACTAGGAGTCGTTTTAAAAAGGGTTTTACTACTTTGTCTTTAAAAAACACTTTTTGGGTGACTTGGTACACCCCAAATCTATACCAAGTGGCGACTCCGTTTTCATATTTAAAAAACCCTTTTTAAATTTCATTTGGCCAAATCGTCGCTTTCCAAAGTCCCATGGCCTTTTACTTTGCATTTTGCACACGTTCACACACACATCCACACGATCGAAAAATGGGGCGCGACATATAGATCAAGGTGAAAAACGCAGCCAACTTGAGGAAATGTCAAAACTGTCTGCTGGACTCTACCTAGGCCAGTCTCAGGAGTATTTCGGTCTTTTCATAGTCTACGTTGCTCCGATTGGGCTAAAAATTTTCAGACAACTATAAAACATCATTCTCTACAACTTTCATGTTTTATGCTAAGCCTAATTTGGCCTCTATCATAGGCAAATAGAGACGGACAGAACTGAAAACAAGATTTCCTGAAATCTGGAATTTGGCCGAAACGGCCGGAATGGTAACAAAATAACAAAAATAATCCTAAACGGTCCAAAACGGCAAAAACGGTTGAGAAATGCACGTGCGCGTGCGCGGAAATGAAAATGGTACAAAACGGGTTACACGATTTGTGTAGACACCAAATTTTTAATTTATTTCATTTTACTTTTCGGCTATTTTTTTTTTATTTATTTAGCTTTATTTTTTCAGAAAAAGAAAAATGCCCACAAAATTTTTTTTAATCATTTAGAGTTTCAAGAAAAGGAAAAATGTAATTGATATTTTTGAAAGTTTTAGTTTGTTTTCTTAATTTGTTTATAACTTGGTTTATTTATTTAAATTGATTTTGGGAAAAATGAAAATGAAAAATGAAAAAAGAAGGAAAAGAAAATATGTGAATATGTGTAGGTTTTGCATGCGGGACAAGTGTTCCTTTTATATTTGGACAACACATCACTTAGGAGGAGGGGAGATGGAGACACTTATAGGTTGAGGATTTGAAAAAAAAGGAAAAAAGGCAATAAAAAATAGAAAAAGAAAACGGCTAGGGTATGGAGGCTAGTTAGCGGTTGTAGAGAAAAAACAGAAGGCTGGGGCTGAGTAGAAAAGCAGAGGACGGACAAGGAAGCAAAGGGGGATAGCCGGCTGGAAAAAAAGGGAGTGGCGGCCAAGAAAAAAAAGAAATCGAAAGAGAAACCAGGGAAACTTGGGGAGGTTTTCGGAGGGCAAAACAAAAAAAAAAGAGAGCCAGAGACAGTAAACAAAAGGGCGAGGAAGGAAAACCAGAGCAAAAGACTATGGGAAAGATTTCGGACAGCTTACAAGAGGGAAAGGGGCGGCAGACGACGGGGTTGAACAAGGAGTTTTCGTCCGGAGGCTGGGGAGAAGAAAACAAAAAAGTCATCAGAGGGGAGCTACGTTCAAGGGAAAAACTATCGAGCAAGCAAATAAGAAAAGGGAGGAACAAGGAGAGCCAAGGAAAACAGAGAGGGCCGCAACTGCAATAAAAAACAGGGGAAAGGGGAAAAACCGAGCAACAAGAAAAGGAAAAGGGGCGGCAGACGGCCTCTCCCTTTCCAATAGCTCTTGAACAGACCATTGCCACCACCAGTCCTCATCCGCCGCTGCCGCCATTGCCGCCGCCAGAATCTACCACCATAGCCTGAAAATTTCATCGGAAAAGTGCTTGCTGTAAAGGTATCTTTTCCTTCCCTTAAACTTCAGTTTACCTTCAAGCCCAAAAGCTGGAAATCGCAAACCACATCTTTGTGAACTTGTTCAAGCAATGCTTCTGTGATTATACTCCATTTTTGAGCATACATGCTCTCTGTGTTGATTGGGCTAAATTTTGTTAAATTTATGACAAGTTTTTTAGGCCGATTATGGTCTCAATGGAGCAAAGAATTGATGAAACTTTTAATGCCCCTAATTTGCTCGATGAAATGCCAAATTGAAAATTATACTTGAAAGATGACCTTGCTGCGTTTTGTTCTTTGCGGTTTTCTTCCTCTTATGGCGGCTCTCTAGTTGGAAATCTAGAGTATATTTTGCTGTTTGTTCTTGTATTTGAAAGAGATATTTGATGATTTAATGTTTGGGTTGAAAGATGTTGTCTGAAACTGCATGAACATGGCTCTAATGTTTGGTTGTCTGGGTTTGATAAGCTTTCAGTTGCGGTGAAGAAGAAAACATCGAAGGTTGCATGTTGTTTAAGAAAAAATTTCGCTCAGGCCCAAAAACTTCTGCAAATAAATCATTCTTGCACTCTTTCAAGCTTAAATCTTCCGTTTTTATGTTTTAAGTGTGTTTTTTAGTTAATTAATTCTAGATTTTGGAATGAAATTAGACTTTAACATTTTTAGTTCACCTATTAGTTTGTTGGGTTTTGGTAAAAATGAAAGGATAATTGGATTTGGCTATTTATTTTGGGTTTCTGGCTTTGGGCTTAGGAAATAGGAGCCCACTGGATTTGTTGGTCAATCTGTGGGTCAAAATAATAGACTGGCCATTCCATTTGCCTTGGATTTTCGGTTGGATTTGGGAAGTCTTGGCCCACGAAAATAAGTACAAAGGCCCAATGGCCTATCTGACTAAGAATCTGGTAACCAAATTTGCGAATCAGTCCCTGGTTTTTTCTTTAACTATACTGTGGCCCGAGACACTTTCACCTTCTTTCACTTGGGTCCCTATTTTAATTACAAATGGGTCCCTAAACTTTATTTTTCTTTAATTTTGACCCCAAAACTTTGTTAATGTTTGTAGTCAAGTCTCTTATTCTTTTGGCTTCTTCAATGTAGGTTGTTCACATGAATTAATTGATTCAATTACATGTTTGTTTTCAATTCCATGATTATTTGTCAATTAAAGCGATGCCTTGACCCTTTCTTTTATTTTGGAGGGTAAATAAGTGATTTCACTTCATTAGGCTCCACTCAAGGGAGGTACACTCTATCCCTTACTTCACTTTATGTGACCATATGTGTCTATGTGACTTTACATGTTTAATTGCATGCCTTTTTGAATGTGTTCATTTTATTTATTTATTCGCTTTATTCGTTTTAATTTTTGTATATTTATTCAATTTGTAATTATTTGAAAGGCACTTGAGTGCCAAATTTGTAATAGTTAGGTATTATTTTATTTAATTCATTCCCTCTTAGATTGTAGTAGGCTCCCCCCCAAATGTAATTGATAGGGCTTCTGTGCTATGTGCTTGTGTGTGCCTACGTGTTTATCGCTTTTCCTAGAGTTTTGCATCTAGATAAGCATGCTTGTGTGATATGTGCTACGTGAAACTAGATGCTTTGCATGTCTACTTGCTTTAAAATTATATCTGATTATGTGAATGAATGCACGTTACCGTGGCTAGTCCAACGCTAGCCATGGTCTTCCCCTCGAGCCCTCACAAGTCCAATGCTTGTGAGAGAGCGTTAGTGAAGGGCTAGTCCAATGCTAGACCCATTAGGGCCGTCCCCGCGCTAGCACATACTTCCATGCCTTCATTACATCTTCATTCATTCTTTCCTTTTAGTTTTTGCATTTTTGCATGACCCTTCACTCCCTTTCCCTTACACGTTTAGGGTTACATTTTCATATAGATTAGCTCATTTGCTTGTATAGGTTAGGTAGTCGACCCCTTGGTTATGGGATATGGACGAGTTTGGCTTTCTAGCCTTAGCACGCTCGTATTCCCTCTATTAAAGGAAAAATTGAGTCACGAACATTAGTCCCCCGTACCCGACATGATGCATTCCCTTAGGTCACGTATATTTATTTTATTTCTTTTCTTTTCTTGGAATCTCATACTTTTGCATTATTCGTGACCTCTCCAAAGAGTCGTTATTTGGGCATCACAATTAATGTGATTGGCACCATTCAAGCTTTGAAGAGAAATCTTACCCCCGATTCCCCCCTAGGTCTAGAGTTTGCATTGATATAGTACATCCAAATGTGATAAATTCTTTGGTTAAAACAAGAAAATCTTTGACTAAATCACGCAACTAGCCTTGGCTAGGTCGAAGGGGTGCCTTGGATTTTTATCCTTGCCTTCCCCTTCGTCAAATGTGACTCCCGAACCTTTTTCATTGGTTTACGTAGACTAGGAGTCGTTTAAAAGGGGTTTCTTTCAGCCTTTCCCCCAAAAATTCATTTTTAGGTGACTTGGTACACCTTAACTCCATACCAAGTGGCGACTCCGATTTTTATTTCAAAAACCCTTTTTAAACTACATTTTGGGTCAAATCGTCGCATTTTCAAGTCCCATTTAGACCCACGTTTTTCATTTTCTTTCAAATCAAAAATTCATTTTTTAAACCATTTATTTATTTTTCTTGTAAAAAAATGGGGCTCGACAATTTGACCATAACTGGAGCTGTGGTTATCGGATCAAAATGTACTAGGTAGTGTCTCGAAGTTTAGACAAAGAGTTACAACTTTCATGAAGACATCTCAACCCAGTTGTCAGTGTATACAAGTCAAATTTGCAAAATACAGAACTAGAATGCCAAAGGCTAGTTTAGTCCTCTAGTGAAAATTGGGCAGCATGCCCCTTGTTTACCTATTTTCCAGCCATTTCTGGCTTCAATATTTTCCTCAAACAGTCCCAAATTCATACACAAAATAAGCTCATTTCAATAGCCGTTCAATAGGCTCAAAGTCATACAAGTACAAAATTAAACTAGATACATGTCCGGAAATGAAATGTAAGGTATAATTCAAAAGACAGATTTGACGTTATTTTACGTAACGGACACAACCGAGGCTACGCTTATTGGATTGGAATGAAATTTGTACCATTTCGAAGCTAATCTAAATAGCTACAACTTTGATGAAGACCACTCAGTTCAGTTTGTAGTGTAGCTAGGTCAAACTTTCAATGTACAAAACCAGAATCTCACCAACAAGTTAGCTAACCATACTATGGTTAAATGACAATAACTCAGGCTACACAATTCCGTTTAAGATGTTTTTGGTTGCGTTGGAAAGATAAAACATAGGGCTAAAAGTTTCATGTTTTATCGAAAGACTAGTTTGGTATAGATCAAGGTGAAAAAAGCAGGCAACATGAGGAAATGTCAAAACTGTCTGCTGGACTCTACCTAGGGCAGTCTCAGGAGTATTTCGGTCTTTTCACAGGCTACGTTGCTCCGATTGGGCTGAAATTTTTTCAGAAATCTATAAAACATCATTCTATACAACTTTTATGTTTTATGCTAAGCCTAATTTGGCCTCTATCATGAACTTTTTCCTCATTTCTTACTTAAATCACTACCACAACCTCTTATACAAGCTTACATACATCATAAACCATCCATACAACAAGTATGAGAAGGAAATAATTCAAATCCTAACTCAAATGCATCAATCCAATCATCCAAATTCTCTTGATATAAGCATTACAACCACAAATACAAGCTACTAAGCAACTTCAACATGATTAAGGAAAAAGAAAAGAGTGGTCAGCCATATTACCTCAAAAAAAAAGCTTGCTAAAGTTATCCTCCACTTCTCCTTGAAATTTTTGGTTCCTTAAGCTTCCCAAGCTCTCAACCTACAAGTTAATCGGTTTAGTTTTTCTTGGTTTCACTCAAATGGCTCAAACTCAAGATGAATTGAAGTTGTTTTCTCTTGCTCACGGCTGGTAGGAAGAAATGGGGAGGAATTGTGTGTTTTGTTATGATAAATATGGAGGAAAATTAGTTAGGCAAGAATCCATAGATGGCTGCCACTTGTAGCCACCAAAATCCATCTCAAGTTTTTTTCTTTTCTCTCGTTTTCTAGGTCAAAAAATTCGGCCAACATGATCAGATTTTGGCTGATATTTAGGCTCTAAGAATAAGGAGATTAACTTGATAAAATGGTGGTCAAATGGTGGGTTCAATCGGTAGTGAACGGTACTCGTCGGTTCTAGCCGTTTTTTTCTTAAATCGCGTATACTAGGGTTTTAACTTATAATTCACTTCCTCATTATTACCACTTTGAATCCCACACTTAATATCATCTAAAACTCACTCTTAATCACCAAATTTGATTCACCCTTGGTACCGGATAGTCACCCTACGGATAGACGTAAAAACCCTAATTCGCGCTAACTTGAAAACGAAAAGGGTGAACCCTTAATTCTATATTCATTTGCACTTATTATGGGTGATTGAGTAATAGGGCTATTATAAAGTAATAATTTCCAAGTAAAAGAAATTTTAAGAAAAATGTGCAAGATTTTATAATTCCATTAAAATTAGGGTTTCGATTAAAACATGAGAGATTTAAGAAAATCGATTAGTCACAAGTAACTAGGGTTTTTTTTTTTTTTTTTGAATTTAGGGTCTCTAGTCTTTAAACAAAACAAATTTAAGGGTTTAAATCAAAACCAAAACTAAACAATCTCCTAACATTCGGTGTATCACAATCTCCCCTCCTTAAAAGAATTTCGTCCTCGAAATTGCAACCTTTAAGTCAAATCTTCTTAATCCTTTCACGAGCTAAGGGTTGGAATACTCTAATACCCCATTAATGAGTTCATCAGTAGTGGTAAAGATTACCTCAATCCAAGAACCAACCAACCGTGTAATCCTTAGCTCAAAGTCTCAATGGTCTTTATTTTTAATGAACTTCAAATGTCTCGTAGATCAGCCTTAATGGTAGTAATCTTTTAAAACAAATAGAAGAAACCTCAATACGATGGAAGATAGGGGGTACCTTCGATGATTGCCAATGGGTTTGTCACCTCTTGATGTCCCATTGCATAGGTCCTTGCCGGCACTTTCGGTCGATTACCCGTGGCATTGGTCGGCTTAGACGTGTTCCCTCCTGCCCTTGACAAATTTCCTTCTTTTGGTAGGTGAGGGCACTGAGCAATCAGGTGCTCAGCACTACCACATCGATAGCATTTTCGAAATTGTCCTTTCTTCCAACAATTATCTTCCACGTGGTTAGCAGCCCCACAAAATCCACATGCCAATCTAGGTCCTGATGTCGGACCTCCTCATGAGGTATCCCTTTGGGTCTCTCTCCCTACCTGACTTTTCTCCATATTTCCTTGATTTGGGATCCCTGTGGATCGTGGACCACTTATTCCTCGGCTCATCTTAGATGGTGGCTCGCTCCTTGAGCTTTGTCCATCACTATAACTACTTGTTTCCTGTGAGGCCCCAGTCCGATCGTAAGTCGATATTAGGGTTATTTGATATTTGGTTTGGAAAAATAGGATTTTATGGCAAGGAAGGAAACCCTAATTTGGTTAATTTGGAAAATCCTAGTTTACATATTATGATTATACGGTTCAAGCTATAATTTATATTCGGTAATCTAGTGTGTGCCTTGACATAGGTTAGTAAGTTTGAATGATTAGCAAACCTCTAGTGTTGCAATATTAGAAAGTTTCAGTGGATTTTTTTTTTATCGCCGCTTTTCCACATTTTCTTATTAGAAAAGTTCCCCAGATAATTTTTATGAGTAAATATAGTTTTTAGATGATTTTTCTAGTATCGGTTAGATTTTGAGAAAATAAGAACGGATTTCGGACGTGGGACCCACTAGTGCGAAAAGTTCGGGAAAATTCGGCCAATAAGATTAAATTTCGGATACTGTGAAAAATTTATCGGGTGTTAGGAGATAAGTAGAGGAGGTGATTTGATTGATGTGAGAGAGAAAAGAAAAGATAAGATTGCATTTAAGAGGTGACAAGTGTCACCTTCTTAGTGGTTCCAAGTTAAGATTTACTATTCCAATTTTTGACTTTTTTTGACCAAAAGGTAAATATCTTAAAAATTGCTCAAAAATTCACCATTTCTTCTCCTTGGTGGCCGGCCCTCTTGTGCTAAGAAAGGAAGAAAACTTCTTCAATTTACAAGTCCCAACTAGCTCAAATCACCCAAAAATACTTGCTTCCATCTATTTCTACTCCATAAAATCTCTCTAGTTGGTGTTAGTGGTTGGTTTGGTGAAGTTTTTGGAAGAGCTAAGGTGTTCCACAACTTCCTCTCTCTTGTTTTCTTGGTAAGTGGTGCTTGACTACCCTCCTATACCTTATGAAGCTTAGGTTATGCTTATTAGTGATTAAAGTGTTGAAATTTCTGGTTTTTATCTTGGTTTGAAGTGATTTGGTGAAGTTTTTATATTATTGATGATTTTTCTGGATTTAATTGGATTATGATGGTGTGGTTGTTTATGATGATTGGAAATGGTCCTATAATGACACTAGTAGGTGTGAATAGTTGATAATTGCAATCAATTGTGGATTTGGAAGAATTTCTGGAAAATTAGGGTTCTTGGTTGAACATTCTGTCCGAAATTTTAGGTCATAGATAGAGGCCGAATTGGACTTTGCTCAAAACATGAAAGTTGTAGGTATTGATGAGTTTGAAGTGCCTGCAAAATTTAAGGGCATTTGGAGTAGTATAGAGTGAGTTATGTCGTTTTTACTGTTGCTGTTTTTGGTGAACAGAATGTCCGAACTGCGATAGTAATTGTCTGTTTTGACTGGAATTGGTTTGATTTTGTTGTTGGTGTCTTCTGATGAAATGTATCTTGATATCTTAGCTTTCATATGCCTTTGGAATCAATGCTTTTGGACCTGTATAGACTGACTTGGACTGATTACAGTTTTGTGTGATTTGGGAACCTGCAATTACGGTTCTGGGTTGGTTTTCTGCATTTTGACTTAGTTGTGCTAGGATTTGGATTGAGAGGCCTTCTACATTGTTGTAGCCCATTAAGTCCTGGATATCCCTGTAAATTTTCAGGATTAACGGAGTGGTATAACCTGAGTTCTAAACAAACTACTCAGACCTGTTTTGACCGTCAAATTCTGTTCTGTTCTTATATCCGGACAGTTTACGACTGGAACTTTGGCTTCACGTTTGACTAGGTTACAAGCTGTTTGGGCTTGCGACCAAAACACCAAACTTATAGCTCTATATCAGAGCTTTCTAACGCCCTTGGAATTTCATGAATCGGATTTATAGAACCTGAGATATAGCCGAGCAAATAAGGCCTGCCCGTGAAAATGACCATTTTCTGGTCAGATTTGTTTTGGTCCTGACGACCAACTTCTGTTCCGAATTTGGATTGCCGACCTTCATGAAAGTTGTTCCATTTGGAATGAACTATCTAACTGCCAATTTTCAGCTCTTTTGCCCATGTGTAGCATAGAAAACAGTTTGCACTCAAAACTGACCATTTGTGCATTGGCCAGATTTCGTATGTGATTGTGTTTGGTTCATTTGGGACTGAAGCCTCCAGTTTTAGTTCTGGATGTCTTCATAACAGTTGTTGTTCATCCTGTAAGCTTCGATATGGCATCTCATACGCCTTAATCCGATATTCGTAGCTCAACTTATGATTAAAATAGAAACGAGTGTCAAATCTGCCGTTTCCGCTAACGGCCGTTTCCGTTTCCGTCCGTCATATGTACGTGCGCGCGTGCCGTTTTTGCCGTTTTGTTTGTTTGAGGCACGATAGTAGCCGTTTACGATATTATGTGACACAATCTCCTATTTCAGACGGTGGTGAGCTGGGCGGATCTGGTGGGGTCCACTACTAGCTGTTCGTTTCGATCCGACTTCGTACTTTTGCTATTTCCGTTTTGAGTAAGTATTCAGGCCGCTCTTACGTGTTAGTTGCTTATGTGTTTCGATATACATGAAAAGGGTATCTAGGCGAGGGTGTACTTTATCGCACTCGACCTAAACCCGAATTTGTGCACATATTTGTACATGACATATGTATGTGACTCATTTTGGAACACAACCCCTTGAGCTTGTGGCTCGGGGTGACTTTTGAATAATTTTGTGACGTTTGTGAGTTTGGGGCCCGATCTCGTGACCTAGATGGACTATTCGAGCCGGTTAGGGCTTGGTCGAAGTCAGTCCAACTTAGTCTGAGGTCACCAAGTTTGTGAATCCGGTTCACCGAGTTGTGAACCAAGTTTGTGACCCGAGCTTGTGACTCAAGCTCAAGTTTGTGATTTCGTTCGCCCGGACAAGTTTGTGAGGTGACTGGCCAGTGAGGGTGATAAGGTGTCGGTGGGTGTACAAGTGAAGTTCTACGGACCATTTTGTGTGGTCGACGGAGTGTCGGCAGGAGGTCATACATGGCACATGAATTGGCTTTGGAGCCACCTGTATCCTTATTATGTGATGTTACTTTTCTGCTTTTGCTTTACTCCTACTGTGTAAATGTGGTTACGTGAAATTTACGTTTACCCTGTTTACTTACTAAGCTTCTAGCTTACCCCGTTCTCTTTGTTTTCCTTAGCAGGGGACGACGCGGGGAACTTTGGGTCTCTGCCGTTAGTATAGTTAGGCCTCGTGTGTAATAGGTGGACAGTTAGGATGTTTGTTTTTGTTTTGATGGTTTGGATAAGGACCCTCCTTAGGGTCTACCTTTTGCTGGTTGTTGTTATAGTATATTAGAGAGGTTTGGCTTGATGCTTTTGAAGATGTAAATAGACTTTTGGTGGTTGTATATATTATGAATCGTGTTCTTGTGGCTTAAAAGAGTTTATTAGCTTTAAGTTTTGAGTCCTGGCGCGAGCTAGGCAGGCGGCCCGCCGATACCCTTGGGTTCGCCCTTGGGAGAAGTGGGGTCGTCACAGTTGGTATCAGAGCGCCTAGGTTAGAGGACTTGGGCAAGTGGGACATACGCGATAGACACTAGGCATATTTGACCATTTTAAGTTGAATGATATCTTTTAAGCTGAAATGCTGGTTGACTGACGACTTAATGTTTTGTAGGTATGTATCCGGGCGGTTCGAGTGGTGCGGGACCCAGTGGCGTGGGACCGAGATTTCCGAGCACGAGAGGCATAGAGGATCGAGTGCTGCGTAAGCGGGCGATCCGTTATAGGCAGAGGCTGGGAGAGCCTTACACTTTGTACTCCCCTTTCGGCCAGGTGTCGTGCCGACCCTGTGCGTGCTGGTATACTTTTGGCTATCCTGACGAGGTCGTCTTGTCATTGGATGACGAGCGTTATCACCTAGACAGGACAGTCGACTCTTTGAGAGCGCAGCTGGAGGAGGCCAGAGAGGTTGGCCAGGGGCGGGCGTCACGCATTAGGCACTTGGAGCGGAGTCTCCGAGAGGAGAGGGAGAGGACGGATGCTTTGCACCGTCAGCTCCAGGACACACACCAGCACCTCTTCGCTATGAAGAGGCAGCTGAGGGACAGGGCTCGGAGTATGTCTGTTGACTGCGAGCTCTTACTAGATTTAGCCGCAGAGGCTCCGCCACGAGCCACCGGTCTGGAGATGATGGATGAGGTGGATACGTTAGGTTCCGTTGGGAACCTGGGTCCTAGGGGAGACGCATAGGGCCGCTTTTGTACTTTTGACTGTAAGGCGGGTTACTTTTGTTAGAACTAATTCGGCTAATTCCTTTTGTTACTTAGCCGACTAACTAGTTTTGGAGCCGGAGTGCTCGTGTATATTGGGTTTTGTACCGACTGGAGGTCGGTAATGTGTAAATCTTTTGGTGTGACTTTGTAAATACGTGTATATATGTGAATGGAATTTTGAACTTATCTTTTGTGTGCCTTTTGTGCGTAAGTTTTGTGTCTCTTCTTTTGCTCATAGTCTGGATGATAAGTATACGGATTGTTTCGAATTATAGACTTGTACACTAGATGGCCTCCGGTACTCGAGGTGGAGGTAGAGGGCGAGGACGAGGCCCTGAAGTGGAACATGAACAAGAGCCAGACCAAGTAGCTACAGCCATCCAACGAATGGCTGACTTGATGGAGCGTATGATTGACCAACAGGCTCAGGGCCACGGGAATGCTGCTGGAAACCATGGACATAATCCGGGACATAATCATGAGGGCGAGGACCGTGCCTTAGAACGGTTCCAAAAGTTTGCACCTCCTAAGTTCATAGGAGGACCTAATCCTGATTTAGCAGAAACCTGGATGGACCGAATGCTCGATATATTTGCCGCGCTTAGGTATTCGGAAGAGCGGCAGATATCTTTTGCTGTTTTCCAGTTTGAGGGGGCCGCTCGAGCCTGGTGGAATGTGATCAGAGCTAAGTGGGAGCGGGAACAAACCCCTTGGACCTGGATCAATTTTACCCGAGAATTTAATGAGAAGTATTTGCCGCCCATCGTGCAAGAGAAACGGGAAGATGATTTTATTCGCCTGCGTCAAGGTGCATCTAGCGTGGCAGAGTACGAAACCCAGTTCACTAAACTTTCCCGCTTTGCCCCAGAGCTGGTGTTAACGGAGCAGAAACGAATCCGTCGCTTCGTTCAAGGTTTAAATGTGGAAATCCAGGAGTCGCTAGCAGCTGCTCAGTTGAACACGTTTAGCCAAGCGCTAGAAAAAGCACAGCGGATTGAGACTGCCAGAGGACAGGTTAAAGCCTTCCACGATCGGAAAAGGAGGCAACCTAGCTCAAATGATTCCATGGTCGGACAAAGCTCGCGAAACGAGCCACCTGCCAAGATAACGAAAGGTACGGATGGTCCACGACCTGCAGGGACCCCGAAAAACTTTGTGCGGGGTCAGGTCGTGCAAGAGGGGCCGAGGAGTGTCCAGCGTGGAGGGGCAAGTACAGCCGCCAAGTCAACCTGTGGTTTCTGTGGGGGCAATCACACCGATGAAAATTGCTGGAAGAATAGTTCGGTACGCAAATGCTTCAAATGTGGTAGCACCGAACACCTGATTGCCCGGTGTCCTAAGATGAAAAAGGAAGAATTTAAGTCACCGACTGAAGGGACCACAACTAAGCCGTCCAATGCAGGGGACAATCGACCTAAAGGGCCAGCAAGAGTGTATGCAATGGGTCAACAGGAGGCGATTGACCCTTCGGCAGGTTTTGAAGGTACGCTTTGACCAACGAATTAATTTCGAGGACGAAATTGTCCTAAGTGGGGGAGATTGTGAGGCCCCAGTCCGATCGTAAGTCGATATTAGGGTTATTTGATATTTGGTTTGGAAAAATAGGGTTTTATGGCTAGGAAGGAAACCCTAATTCGGTTAAGTTGGAAAATCCTAGTTTACGTATTATGATTATACGGTTCAAGCTATAATTTATATTCGGTAATCTAGTGTGTGCCTTGACATAGGTTAGTAAGTTTGAATGATTAGCAAACCTCTAGTGTTGCAATATTAGAAAGTTTCAGTGGAGATTATTTATCGCCGCTTTTCCACATTTTCTTATTAGAAAAGTTCCCCAGATAATTTTTATGAGTAAATATAGTTTTTAGATGATTTTTCTAGTATCGGTTAGATTTTGAGAAAATAAGAACGGATTTCGGACGTGGGACCCACTAGTGCGAAAAGTTCGGGAAAATTCGGCCAATAAGATTAAATTTCGGATACTGTGAAAAATTTATCGGGTGTTAGGAGATAAGTAGAGGAGGTGATTTGATTGATGTGAGAGAGAAAAGAAAAGATAAGATTGCATTTAAGAGGTGACAAGTGTCACCTTCTTAGTGGTTCCAAGTTAAGATTTACTATTCCAATTTTTGACTTTTTTTGACCAAAAGGTAAATATCTTAAAAATTGCTCAAAAATTCACCATTTCTTCTCCTTGGTGGCCGGCCCTCTTGTGCTAAGAAAGGAAGAAAACTTCTTCAATTTACAAGTCCCAACTAGCTCAAATCACCCAAAAATACTTGCTTCCATCTATTTCTACTCCATAAAATCTCTCTAGTTGGTGTTAGTGGTTGGTTTGGTGAAGTTTTTGGAAGAGCTAAGGTGTTCCACAACTTCCTCTCTCTTGTTTTCTTGGTAAGTGGTGCTTGACTACCCTCCTATACCTTATGAAGCTTAGGTTATGCTTATTAGTGATTAAAGTGTTGAAATTTCTGGTTTTTATCTTGGTTTGAAGTGATTTGGTGAAGTTTTTATATTATTGATGATTTTTCTGGTTTAATTGGATTATGATGGTGTGGTTGTTTATGATGATTGGCAATGGTCTATAACGACACTAGTAGGTGTGAATAGTTGATAATTGCAATCAATTGTGGATTTGGAAGAATTTCTGGAAAATTAGGGTTCTTGGTTGAACATTCTGTCCGAAATTTTAGGTCATAGATAGAGGCCGAATTGGACTTTTCTAAAAAAATGAAAGTTGTAGGTATTGATGAGGTTGAAGTGTCTGCAAAATTTCAGGGCATTTGGAGTAGGGGTGTGCATTCGGTGCAAAATCGGTAATTCGGTGCACTGAATTCGGTGAATTCGGTTATTCTACCTATAAAAATCTAAACCGTTTTCAATTCCGAATTAGCCATAACCGAATTCATACCGCAACCGATTTCAAATTTGAAAACGGTAATGAATTCGGTTTAACCGAATTCATCTATTAAAAAAAAGTAATAATTTATCTATTAATTTAAACTAGAATAAACCTTAGACTATATAATGATTGGTGATAATTTACGAATTTATAATTTATAATGATTAATAATAAGTAATATTAGTTAGTAGTTACAATGAATTTATAATTTACAGTGATTAATAATAAATAATATTAGTTACAAACTTACAAATTACAATAATTAGTGATAAGTTATATTAGTTACAAACTTATAATTTATTTCAAATCAAAATAAAAACTTATTTACTTACACATGTTATTGTGAAAGTCAATACACTAATACATTGATTTGCAATTCACATGCATTCACTTACACTGCTTAGTTGTCTTGTCTATACTTAAAACCTTAAGATTAGTAAATAGATAATATGAATTTTAACTTATTTGATAACTTATACCTAGAATCCTTAGCCTATGATTTAAGGAACACAATGATTAGTGATAATTTATGAATTCATAATTTACAATGATTAATAATAAGTAATATTAGTTACAAACTTACAAATTACAATGATTAGTGATAAGTTATATTAGTTACAAACTTATAATTTATTTCAAATCAAAATAAAACTTATTTACTTACGTATGTTATTATGAAAGTCAATACACTAATACATTGATTTGCAATTCATATGCATTCACTTACACTGCTAACTGCTTAGTTGTCTTATCTATACTTAAAGGCTAAAGTCTTAAGAATTAAGATTAGTGAATAGATAATATGAATTTTTATAT
Organism: Coffea eugenioides; assembly: GCF_003713205.1. Classification (NCBI taxonomy): domain Eukaryota; kingdom Viridiplantae; phylum Streptophyta; class Magnoliopsida; order Gentianales; family Rubiaceae; genus Coffea; species Coffea eugenioides. The sequence goes on along the minus strand of NW_020864419.1, from coordinate 47,666 downwards.
TAAATATGTAGAGTACACTAATACTTGCAAGTTACAGATTACGCATTCAAATATTCAATAATTCAAACATGAATGATATATCAAATTACCAATATCTAAATTCTAATTATGAATTATGTTTATTGTTTAATATTTAGTATTATACATATATGTATTAATTATTATCTAATTCTAGTCATGTTACTCATGTATAAAATAATAAGTATTATAGTTATCTTATATTGTTATGTATTACTATATATTTGTATTATTATAGTCATATAACAATTAACAAATACTAAAAGAATATATTGTACATTATTATATATTATTATTATTATAAGTACATGATATGATGATAATACCATATACTAATTATTATTAATAGCATTTACCTATATAATATAATAAAGTATTAGTAGTATATACTAATACTAAATAATATTTATCTATATATTATATAATTTTATATATCAATTTGGTAATTCGAATGCGGTAATGCGGTACCCAATTTCAATTACCGAATTTGAATGCGAAATCGGTTATTACCAAATTCATAATCTCATTACCTATTTCATACCATATTAGAATTCGGTGAATTCGGCATGTACCGAATTTGTACCAAATTACCAAATATCCGATTTCAAATTACCGAATTGAATTTGAAATCGGTTATGAATTCGGTAAGAACCGAATTTGCTCACCCCTAATTTGGAGTAGTATAGAGTGAGTTATACCGTTTTTACTGTTGCTGTTTTTGGTGAACAGAATGTCCGAACTGCGATAGTAATTGTCTGTTTTGACTAGAATTGGTTTGGATTTTGTTGTTGGTGTCTTCTGATGAAATGTATCTTGATGTCTTAGCTTTCATATGCCTTTGGAATCAATGCTTTTGGACCTGTATAGACTGACTTGGACTGATTACAGTTTTGTGTGATTTGGGAACCTGCAATTACGGTTCTGGGTTGGTTTTCTGCATTTTGACTTAGTTGTGCTAGGATTTGGATTGAGAGGCCTTCTACATTGTTGTAGCCCCTTAAGTCCTGGATATCCCTGTAAATTTTCAGGATTAACGGAGTGGTATAACCTGAGTTATAAACGAAATACTCAGACCTGTTTTGACCGTCAAATTCTGTTCTGTTCTTATATCCGGACAGTTTACGACTGGAACTTTGGCTTCACGTTTGACTAGGTTACAAGCTGTTTGGGCTTGCGACCAAAACACCAAACTTATAGCTCTATATCAGAGCTTTCTAACGCCCTTGGAATTTCATGAATCGGATTTATAGAACCTGAGATATAGCCGAGCAAATAAGGCCTGCCCGTGAAAATGACCATTTTCTGGTCAGATTTGTTTTGGTCCTGACGACCAACTTCTGTTCCGAATTTGGATTGCCGACCTTCATGAAAGTTGTTCCATTTGGAATGAACTATCTAACTGCCAATTTTCAACTCTTTTTCCCATGTGTAGCATAGAAAACAGTTTGCACTCAAAACTGACCATTTGTGCATTGGCCAGATTTCGTATGTGATTGTGTTTGGTTCATTTGGGGCTGAAGCCTCCAGTTTCAGTTCTGGATGTCTTCATAACAGTTGTTGTTCATCCTGTAAGCTTCGATATGGCATCTCATACGCCTTAATCCGATATTCGTAGCTCAACTTATGATTAAAATAGAAACGAGTGTCAAATCTGCCGTTTCCGCTAACGGCCGTTTCCGTTTCCGTCCGTCATATGTACGTGCGCGCGTGCCGTTTTTGCCGTTTTGTTTGTTTGAGGCACGATAGTAGCCGTTTACGATATTATGTGACACAATCTCCTATTTCAGACGGTGGTGAGCTGGGCGGATCTGGTGGGGTCCACTACTAGCTGTTCGTTTCGATCCGACTTCGTACTTTTGCTATTTCCGTTTTGAGTAAGTATTCAGGCCGCTCTTACGTGTTAGTTGCTTATGTGTTTCGATATACATGAAAAGGGTATCTAGGCGAGGGTGTACTTTATCGCACTCGACCTAAACCCGAATTTGTGCACATATTTGTACATGACATATGTATGTGACTCATTTTGGAACCCAACCCCTTGAGCTTGTGGCTCGGGGTGACTTTTGAATAATTTTGTGACGTTTGTGAGTTTGGGGCCCGATCTCGTGACCTAGATGGACTATTCGAGCCGGTTAGGGCTTGGTCGAAGTCAGTCCAACTTAGTCTGAGGTCACCAAGTTTGTGAATCCGGTTCACCGAGTTGTGAACCAAGTTTGTGACCCGAGCTTGTGACTCAAGCTCAAGTTTGTGATTTCGTTCGCCCGAGCAAGTTTGTGAGGTGACTGGCCAGTGAGGGTGATAAGGTGTCGGTGGGTGTACAAGTGAAGTTCTACGGACCATTTTGTGTGGTCGACGGAGTGTCGGCAGGAGGTCATACATGGCACATGAATTGGCTTTGGAGCCACCTGTATCCTTATTATGTGATGTTACTTTTCTGCTTTTGCTTTACTCCTACTGTGTAAATGTGGTTACGTGAAATTTACGTTTACCCTGTTTACTTACTAAGCTTCTAGCTTACCCCGTTCTCTTTGTTTTCCTTAGCAGGGGACGACGCGGGGAACTTTGGGTCTCTGCCGTTAGTATAGTTAGGCCTCGTGTGTAATAGGTGGACAGTTAGGATGTTTGTTTTTGTTTTGATGGTTTGGATAAGGACCCTCCTTAGGGTCTACCTTTTGCTGGTTGTTGTTATAGTATATTAGAGAGGTTTGGCTTGATGCTTTTGAAGATGTAAATAGACTTTTGGTGGTTGTATATATTATGACTCGTGTTCTTGTGGCTTAAAAGAGTTTATTAGCTTTAAGTTTTGAGTCCTGGCGCGAGCTAGGCAGGCGGCCCGCCGATACCCTTGGGTTCGCCCTTGGGAGAAGTGGGGTCGTCACATTTCCGGTTGTCTTCTTTTCTTATCATGAAAGGCCTTTACTTGACTCTTAGTACATTCAATTCTTTGTGCCTTTTCAATCGCTTGACTATAAGTCTCCAATTGAGCAATTGCCAGTGCCTCTTGAATTGCCACATTCAAACCCTGGACAAACTGACGAATTCTCCTTTGGTCTGTCAGCACTAACTCTGGAGCAAAACGAGAGAGTTTGGTAAATCGCGTCTCGTACTCCGCCACACTCATGGTCCCTTGACGTAGGCGTATGAACTCATCCGCTCGCCTTTCTTGAACAAGTGGCGGTAAGTACTTCTCATTAAACTCACGAGTGAAGTTAACCCATGTCCATGGGGTCTGCTCTCTGTCCCACTTGGCTCGAATTACTTTCCACCAGGCACGAGCCGCTATCTCAAATTGAAAAATGGTGAAAGCTATCTGTCGTTCCTCTTGGTATCCTAATGCAGCGAATATATCTAACATTCGATCTAACCAACTTTTCGCTATATCAGGGTTAGGTCCACCCAAAAATTTTGGCGGTAGAAACTTCTGGAACCGTTCTAAGGCACGGTCCTCTCCCTCATGATTTCTAGGATGATGTACTTGGCCTTGACCCTGTTGATTGACCATTCATTCTAATAAATCAGCCATTCGCTGTATGGCTGTAGCTACTTGGGTTTCGTCTTGTATATTCGCATTTTCATTGGTTACCGCTTCGGTTCCTTGTCCTCGTCCTCGTCCTCTACCCCCACCATGAGTCTCCATTTGATTGTTTTATAACTTCTATAATTGGGACAAAATATGGTATAAGATCAAAGCGTTGAAAAGTTATAAAATGCACGAATTAAGCAAAAGATCAAAATATGTACATATATATACAAGTCACGCCAAAAATATACACATATCAGTTCACATAGCAGCTAATATCCAGCCAGCACAAAACATGTTCGTTCATGAGCACACCGGCTCCAAAACAAATCAACAAAACAACTCAGAGTAACGGCCCTAGCGAAAATCCCCTACAGAGCCTATAGAGTCTATCGCATCCATCGGTCCCGCTCCGCCAGCCCTAGGTGGCGTCTCGATAGCCATATCTAAGAGAACCTCACAGTCTAACATAATACCTTGGGCTCTCTCTCTCATCTGCCTCTTCAAAGCGAAAAGGTGGCGCTGGGTCTCCTCAAGCTGACGACCAAGGGTATGCGTCCGCTCCTCCTCAACTCATAACTCCGTCTCGAGGTCACGCAGGCGCATGGCCTGTGCATGACTCACCCCTCTGGCCTCATCCAACTGTGCCCTCAAAGTGTCGACCGTCCTGCCTAGGTGACGATGCTCATCATCTATAGCCATAACCACCTCGTCAGGGTATCCATACGTATGTCGACACTCACACGATCGACCCATCTGGCCGAAGGGAGAGTATAGCCTATAGGGTTCCCCGACCCTCCTCTGGTATCTGAATACTCGTCGGCATACCACCCGATTCATCGGCTCGCCTACACTCGTAGCACGTACTCCAGCACCACTAGGTCCACCGGTACTGCTAGGTCCACCAGTCTCCATACCTACACAATAAAATATCATCGAATCAGTTTTCTGGCATTTCAACTCAAGAGATACGATTCATCCTAAATACAATCGAATACTTATATGTTCTATAATACATTTCCTAATTGCTCAAGTCCTCTAACCTAGGCGCTCTGATGCCACCTATGACGCCCCAACTTCTCCCAAGGGCGAACCCGAGGGTATCGACGGGACGCCTGCCTAACTCACGCCAGGACTCACTACTTAACATGAGAAAATAGATTTCACTCTAAAAGTAAGTTCTATGTACTCTGTTATAGTTTCAAAAGTTGAATAAACTAGTACATCAAGTCATAGTACATCAAGTCATACATACCACGAGTACCAGAAAGTAAATCCTAGAAAAACTGATAACTACAACCACCACGACAATTATATACATCTTACTAGTCAACCTATAACAAGTACGAACTCAACTATTCTATAGCCAAACGTCTAAACACCTTCTCGAGCGATCCCCGCGTCGGTCCCCTGCTAAGGAAAACAAATGGAATGGGGTAAGCTATATGCTTAGTGAGTAATCAGGGGGAAAATAAAATGTAAACTCACATCCAAATAAACAAGTAAATCAGGGTAGTTCACATCAATAACAGAAAGGTAACATCACAAGGGTAGGATACGGGTGGCTCCAAAGCCAGTTCAATTCCCCGAACTTGAACGTCTGTTGACACTTCGTCAACTAATGTACTCATAGTCCGTCGACTCCACTTACTTTCCCTGTTCACCTTATCAACCCCCGCTGGCCAGTCAATAGCACACAGCAGCTCGAGCGAAACAAAATCACTTAGCTTTAATCAAAGCTTTAACAAAGAACGAAATCCGAAGGTTAGCATGGAACTAATTTCGACCAAACTCCGGCTGGCTCGAATAGTTCGTCTACCCTTGGAACCGGGCTGGAACCAAGCTCTAAGATATCCAATCTCTCAATAGATGATGTCTTTTAATAAAGTGCACAACAAAGTACTTACCCCAACAGCACACAGCAAAAAGAGGTTCAACTCAAGTCATGTAACCACCCCCATCAGCACACAGCAAGAGGGTGATACTCAACATAAGACATGTATTCTCACATATGAAATCAAAATAAAGGATGGGCTTAGGTCGAGTGAGATAAAGTACACCCTCGCCTAAGTACCTATTTAACATATACAAAGCACTTTGAAAATTTCACATCAATAAGCAACCCAATTACTCACTTGATAAAGCTTGGCACGAAAAATGATACAATTCACTGAGCTTGACCGTCACCTTCAAAAGCCCCACAATCTGTATTGACAGATTATATACACACATAAGTGAAACGGCCATACAATAGCAGTTTGTAACTTAAACGATCGAAAACGGTCAAAAATAATAAAAAACGGTCAAAAATGACGTTAAGGCCAAAAGAATGCCGAAATTGGCCGAAACGGCCGAAATGGTAACAAAATAACAAAAATAATCCTAAACGGCCCAAAACGGCAAAAACGGTTGAGAAATCCAAGTGCGCGTGCGCGGAAATGAAAATGGTACAAAACGGGTTACACGATTTGACCATAACTGGAGCTGTGGTTATCGGATCAAAATGTACTAGGTAGTGTCTCGAAGTTTAGACAAAGAGTTACAACTTTCATGAAGACATCTCAACCCAGTTGTCAGTGTATACAAGTCAAATTTGCAAAATACAGAACTAGAATGCCAAAGGCTAGTTTAGTCCTCTAGTGAAAATTTGGCAGCATGCCCCTTGTTTACCTATTTTCCAGCCATTTCTGGCTTCAATATTTTCCTCAAACAGTCCCAAATTCATACACAAAATAAGCTCATTTCAATAGCCGTTCAATAGGCTCAAAGTCATACAAGTACAAAATTAAACTAGATACATGTCCGGAAATGAAATGTAAGGTATAATTCAAAAGACAGATTTGACGTTATTTTGTGTAACGGACACAACCGAGGCTAAGCTTGTTGGATTGGAATGAAATTTGTACCATTTCGAAGCTAAGATAAATAGCTACAACTTTGATGAAGACCACACAGTTCAGTTTGTAGTGTAGCTAGGTCAAAATTTCAATGTACAAAACCAGAATCTCACCAACAGGTTAGCTAACCGTACTATGGTTAAATGACAATAACTCAGGCTACACAATTCCGTTTAAGATGTTTTTGGTTGTGTTGGAAATCTGAAACATAGGGTTAAAAGTTTCATGTTTTAGCCAAAGACTGGTTTGGTATAGATCAAGGGGAAAAACGCAGGCAACATGAGGAAATGTCAAAACTGTCTGCTGGACTCTACCTAGGGCAGTCTCAGGAGTATTTCGGTCTTTTCACAGGCTACGTTGCTCCGATTGGGCTGAACTTTTTTAGGAATCTATAAAACATCATTCTCTACAACTGTTATGTTTTATGCTAAGCCTAATTCGGCCTCTATCATCGGCAAATAGTTACGGACAGAACTGAAAACAAGATTTCCTGAAATCTGGAATTTGGGGTTTAAAAGGGAAATCTCTTCATTTCTTACTTAAATCACTACCACAACCTCTTATACAAGCTTACATACATCATAAACAATCCATACAAATGGTATGAGAAGGAAATAATTCAAATCCTAACTCAAATGCATCAATCCAATCATCCAAATTCTCTTGATATAAGCATTACAACCACAAATACAAGCTACTAAGCAACTTCAACATGATTAAGCAAAAAGAAAAGAGTGGTCAGCCATATTACCTCAAAAAAAAATCTTGCTAAAGTTATCCTCCACTTCTCCTTGAAATTTTTGGTTCCTTAAGCTTCCCAAGCTCTCAACCTACAAGTTAATCGGTTTAGTTTTTCTTGGTTTCACTCAAATGGCTCAAACTCAAGATGAATTGAAGTTGTTTTCTCTTGCTCACGGCTGGTAGGAAGAAATGGGGAGGAATTGTGTGTTTTGTTATGATAAATATGGAGGAAAATTAGTTAGGCAAGAATCCATAGATGGCTGCCACTTGTAGCCACCAAAATCCATCTCAAGTTTTTTTCTTTTCTCTCGTTTTCTAGGTCAAAAAATTCGGCCAACATGATCAGATTTTGGCTGATATTTAGGCTCTAAGAATAAGGAGATTAACTTGATAAAATGGTGGTCAAATGGTGGGTTCAATCGGTAGTGAACGGTACTCGTCGGTTCTAGCCGTTTTTTTCTTAAATCGCGTATACTAGGGTTTTAACTTATAATTCACTTCCTCATTATTACCACTTTGAATCCCACACTTAATATCATCTAAAACTCACTCTTAATCACCAAATTTGATTCACCCTTGGTACCGGATAGTCACCCTACGGATAGACGTAAAAACCCTAATTCGCGCTAACTTGAAAACGAAAAGGGTGAACCCTTAATTCTATATTCATTTGCACTTATTATGGGTGATTGAGTAATAGGGCTATTATAAAGTAATAATTTCCAAGTAAAAGAAATTTTAAGAAAAATGTGCAAGATTTTATAATTCCATTAAAATTAGGGTTTCGATTAAAACATGAGAGATTTAAGAAAATCGATTAGTCACAAGTAACTAGGGTTTTTTTTTTTTTTTTTTGAATTTAGGGTCTCTAGTCTTTAAACAAAACAAATTTAAGGGTTTAAATCAAAACCAAAACTAAACAATCTCCTAACATTCGGTGTATCACAATCTCCCCTCCTTAAAAGAATTTCGTCCTCGAAATTGCAACCTTTAAGTCAAATCTTCTTAATCCTTTCACGAGCTAAGGGTTGGAATACTCTAATACCCCATTAATGAGTTCATCAATAGTGGTAAAGATTACCTCAATCCAAGAACCAACCAACCGTGTAATCCTTAGCTCAAAGTCTCAATGGTCTTTATTCTTAATGAACTTCAAATGTCTCGTAGATCAGTCTTAATGGTAGTAATCTTTTAAAACAAATAGAAGAAACCTCAATACGATGGAAGATAGGGGGTACCTTCGATGATTGCCAATGGGTTTGTCACCTCTTGATGTCCCATTGCATAGGTCCTTGCCGGCACTTTCAGTCGATTACCCGTGGCATTGGTCGGCTTAGACGTGTTCCCTCCTGCCCTTGACAAATTTCCTTCTTTTGGTAGGTGAGGGCACTGAGCAATCAGGTGCTCAGCACTACCACATCGATAGCATTTTCGAACTTGTCCTTTCTTCCAACAATTATCTTCCACGTGGTTAGCAGCCCCACAAAATCCACATGCCATTCTAGGTCCTGATGTCGGACCTCCTCGTGAGGTACCCCTTTGGGTCTCTCTCCCTACCTGACTTTTCTCCATATTTCCTTGATTTGGGATCCCTGTGGATCGTGGACCACTTATTCCTCGGCTCATCTTAGATGGTGGCTCGCTCCTCGAGCTTTGTCCATCACTATAACTACTTGTTTCCGGTTGTCTTCTTTTCTTATCATGAAAGGCCTTTACTTGACTCTTAGTACATTCAATTCTTTGTGCCTTTTCAATCGCTTGACTATAAGTCTCCAATTGAGCAATTGCCAGTGCCTCTTGAATCGCCACATTCAAACCCTGGACAAACTGACGAATTCTCCTTTGGTCTGTCAGCACTAACTCTGGAGCAAAACGAGAGAGTTTGGTAAATCGCGTCTCGTACTCCGCCACACTCATGGTCCCTTGACGTAGGCGTATGAACTCATCCTCTCGCCTTTCTTGAACAAGTGGCGGTAAGTACTTCTCATTAAACTCACGAGTGAAGTTAACCCATGTCCATGGGGTCTGCTCTCTGTCCCACTTGGCTCGAATTACTTTCCACCAGGCACGAGCCGCTATCTCAAATTGAAAAATGGTGAAAGCTATCTGCCGTTCCTCTTGGTATCCTAATGCAGCGAATATATCTAACATTCGATCTAACCAACTTTTCGCTATATCAGGGTTAGGTCCACCCAAAAATTTTGGCGGTAGAAACTTCTGGAACCGTTCTAAGGCACGGTCCTCTCCCTCATGTTCACGCAAAAGATGTTTTTGGTTGCGTTGGAAAGCTGAAACATAGGGCTAAAAGTTTCATGTTTTAGCCAAAGACTGGTTTGGTATAGATCAAGGTGAAAAACGCAGCCAACATGAGGAAATGTCAAAACTATCTGCTGGACTCTACCTAGGGCAGTCTCAGGGGTATTTCGGTCTTTTCATAAGCTACGCTGCTCCGATTGGGCTGAAATTTTGTAGCCAACTATAAAATTTCATTCTCTACAACTTTCATGTTTTATACTAAGCCTAATTCGGCCTCTATCATAAGCAAACAGAGACAGGCAGAACTAAAAACAAGATTTCCTGAAATCTGGAATTTGGGGTTTAAAAGGGAAATCTCTTCATTTCTTGCTTGAATCATTACCACAACCTATTATACAAGCTTACATACATCATAAACCATCCATACAACATGTATGAGAAGGAAATAATTCAAACCCTAACTCAAATGCATCCATCCAATCATCCAAATTCTCTTGATATAAGCATTACAACCACAAATACAAGCTACTAAGCAATCAAAACCAGAGCTGAATCAACAAGAATCTGTGACGGCCCCACCTTCCCCTAAGGCGAACCAAAGGGTTCGGCGGACCGCTTGCCCAACTCTCGCCAGGACTCACCCACTCATAGCTCAAGAAAAATAACGTACATTCATAGAAAATAAATAACGCATCCACTTCAACTTAATATATACATTGATGCTCAAATCCAGATACAAAGTTTCTACACACAAAATACTTCAAAGTGCTTACGATTCGAGTATAATCAACCCTAATCGGGTACTAGCGTGAGTACAAATTCAAAATCCAAAACAACTAGACTTCGCTAGTCTGTACACGTCTCACGCCTCGCTCGTACCCCCTGTAAGGAAAACAAATGGCGTGGAATGAGCTAAAAGCCCAGTGAGGTTTCAAATAACAAATTGACCATTTTTCGAAGTACAAATATCAACGTAGCAAATTAAGAAGCATCACAAGTTCATGAAAGTGAACTATAATACTTCAAGTAGCAAATCTCAAAGTGAGTGAGTGTAAAGTTTTCTTTTCAAATGAAACAATAACACAATAAGTACTAATCATTCCAAAGTATAAGGATACGGATGGCTCTCAGGAGCCACATTCCCATTGCATCACCAAAGCTTGATCAAGTAATAGTTGACACTCTGTCAACCTTCAAGTAAGTAACCAATCCAGTAGAGCACCACTTACACTACTCTCCATCCACCATTCACACCCCTACTGGGCCCAAAATCCTCAATAAACACTGGTGGTAATACTCGAGTATACTGATTAGTCGAGGAGATATCACTCCACTCGACAAAACAAAAAAGATCCAGGGTTCATTACCTAATCGACCAAGCCCTTGCCGGCTCACAAGTTATACCGTTTCGAAGCTAAGACAAAGGCCTACAACTTTGATGAAGACCACTCAGTCCAGTTCGTAGTGTAGCTAGGCTAAAATTTCAATGTACAAAACCAGAATCTCACAAACAGGTCAGTTAACCGTGCTATACTTAAACAACAATAACTCAGGGTACCAAAGTCCAATCGAGGCGATTCTAGGGGCGTTGGAAGGCTAAGACATAGCACTACAACTTTCATGTTTTGGTCAAATACTAATTCAGTACGCATAAGGGTGAACAGATGCGGTCAGATTGGTGAAATGTCAAAATTGTCCCTAAAGTTCTTCCCATGGCAGTCAGGGGTATTTTTGTCTTTTCACATGATACAGTGCTCGGATTGAGTTGAAAATTGACAGGCACCATTAAAACATCATTCTATATAACTTTCATGTTTTATTCTAAGCCTAATTCAGCCACTAACATGGTGAACTAGAACCGGACAGAACAGGGTATACACTAACTTCAATTCTAGAAATGTGCTACAATTGAGGTATAAATCTCATTTTTAGCTTGAAACCATCACTACCACCTCTTATACCAACTTATATACATCATATACCACCCATACAATAAGTAGGATAAGTGAATCATTCAAACCCTAATTCAAATTCATCACCCCAACCATCCAAAATCACTTGATATAAGCATTACAACCACAAATACAAGCTCCTAAGCAACTCCAACATGATTAAGGAAAAAGAAAAGAGTGGTCAGCCATATTACCTCAAAAACAAAGCTTGCTAGATTTATCTTCCACTTCTCCTTGAAATTTTTTGTTCCTTAAGCTTCCCAAGCTTCCAATTTACAAGTTAATCGGTTTAGAATCTTGTTTTTTCCACTCAAATGGTGCAAATCACGGCGAAGTGGAGTTGTTTTTCTCTTGCTCTTTCTCTCTCTCTTATTCATGGCTAGGAGGAAGACAATGAGGGCAATTTGTGTGTTTTTTTATGATAAATATGGAGGAAAATTGATTGGTCAACACTTAAGGGATGGTTGCCACTTGTCACAACCAAAATCCATCTCAAATTTTTTCTTTTCCTTGCATTTTTTGGTCAAATATTTCGGCTAAGAGGGCTGAGGATGAGGGAGATATTTTGCAATAATATCAAGGATATTTTATGGTAGGAAAGTGGTAGTCAAGTGGGGTGTTCAATCGGTAGTGAACGGTACCCGTCGGTTCAACCCGTTTTCCTTAAATCACGTATACTAGGGTTTGAACTTATAATTCACTAACTTATTATTACACTTCTAATCCCACACTTAATATCATCTAAAAATCACTCTTAATCACCAAATTTGATCCACACTCCATACCGGATAGTCACACCACGGATAGACGTAAAAACTCTAATTCGCGCTAACTTGAAAACGAAAAGGGTGAACCCTTAATTCTATATTCATTTGCACCTATTGTGGGGTGATTGGGTAGTACGGCCATTATAAAGTAATAATTTCCAAATAAAAGGAATTTTAAGAACAATGTGCGGGATTTTACAATTCCACTAAACGTAGGGTTTCGATTAAAACAAGAAAGCTTTAAGAAAATCGATTAGTCACAAGTAACTAGGATTTTTTTTTTTTTTTGAATTTAGGGTTTCTCATCTTTAAACAAAAAAAATTTAAGGGTTTAAATCAAAACCAAAACTAAATCATCTCCTAACATTCGTTGTGATGTATCACAATCTCCCCTCCTTAGAAAAATTTCGTCCTCGAAATTGCAACCTTTGAGTCAAATATTCTTAATCCTTTCATGAGCTATGGGTTGGAATACTCTAATACTTCATTAACGAGTTCATCAGTAGTGGTAAAGATTACCTCAATCCAAGAACCAACCAACCGGGTAATCCTTAGCTCAAAGTCTCAATGGTCTTTAGTCTTAATGACTTCAAATGTCTCGTAGATCGGCCTTACCGGTAGTAATCTTTTAAAACGAATAGAAGAAACCTCAATACGATGGAAGATAGGGGGTACCTTCGATGATTGCCAATGGGTCTACCACCTCTTGATGTCCCATTGCATAGGTCCTTGCCGGCACTTTCGGTCGATTACCCGTGGCATTGGTCGGCTTAGACGTGTTCCCTTCTGCCATTGGCAAATTTCCTTCTTTTGGCAGGTGAGGGCACTGAGCAATCAGGTGCTCAGCACTACCACCTCGATAGAATTTTTGAACTTGTCCTTTCTTCCAACAATTATCTTCCATGTGGTTAGCAGCCCCACAAAATCCACATGCCATTCTAGGTCCTGATGTCGGACCTCCTCGTGAGGTACCCCTTTGGGTCTCTCTCCCTACCTGACTTTTCTCCATATTTCCTTGATTTGGGATCCCTGTGAATCGTGGACCACTTTTTTCTTGCTCTCATCTTAGATGGTGGCTCGCTCCTCGAACTTTGTCCAACACTATAACTACTTGTATCTGGTTGTCTTCTTTTCTTATCATGAAAGGCCTTTACTTGACTCTTAGTACTTTCAATTCTTTGTGCCTTTTCAATCTCTTGACTATAAGTCTCCAATTGAGCAACTGCCAGTGCCTCTTGAATCTCCACATTCAAACCCTGGACAAACCGACGAATTCTCCTTTGGTCTGTCAGCACTAACTCTGGAGCAAAACGAGAGAGTTTGGTAAATTGCGTCTCGTACTCCACCACACTCATGGTCCCTTGACGTAGGCATATGAACTCATCCTCTCGTCTTTCTTGAACAAGTGGCGGTAAGTACTTCTCATTAAACTCACGAGTGAAGTTAACCCATGTCCATGGGGTCTGCTCTCTATCCCACTTGACTCGAATTACATTCCACCAGGCACGAGCCGCTCCCTCAAATTGAAAAATGGCGAAAGCTATCTGCCGTTCCTCCGGGTATCCTAATGCAGCGAATATATCTAACATTCGATCTAACCAACTTTTCGTTATATCAGGGTTAGGTCCACCCAAAAATTTTAGCGGTAGAAACTTCTGGAACCGTTCTAAGGCACGGTCCTCTCCCTCATGATTTCCAGGATGATGTACTTGGCCTTGACCCTGTTGATTGACCATTCATTCTAATAAATCAGCCATTCGCTGTATGGCTGTAGCTACTTGGGTTTCGGCTTGTATATTCGCATTTTCATTGGTTATCCCTTCGGTTCCTTGTCCTCGTCCTCATCCTCGTCCTCTACCCTACCACGAGTGTCCATTTGATTATTTTATAACTTCTGTAATTGGGACAAAATATGGTATAAGATCAAAGCGTTGAAAAGTTATAAAATGCACGAATTAAGCAAAAGATCAAAATATGTACATATATATACAAGTCACGCCAAAAATATACACATATCAGTTCACATAGTAGCTAATATCCAGCCAGCACAAAACATGTTCGTTCATGAGCACACGGGCTCCAAAAAAAATCAACAAAATAACTCAGAGTAACGGCCCTAGCGGAAATCCCCTACAGAGCCTATAGAGTCTATCGCATCCATCAGCCCCGCTCCGCCAGCCCTAGGTGGCGCCTCGGCAGCCATATCTAAAAGAACCTCACAGTCCAGCATAATACCCCGAGCTCTCTCTTTCACCCCTTCAAAGCGAAGAGGTGGCGGTGGGTCTCCTCAAGCTGATGACCAAGGGTATGCGTCTGCTCCTCCTCAACTCGTAACCCCGTCTCGAGGTCATGCAGACGCATGGCCTGTGCATGACTCACCACTCTGGCCTCATCCAACTGTGCCCTCAAAGTGTCGACCGTCCTGCCTAGGTGACGACGCTCATCATCTATAGCCATAACCACCTCGTCAGGGTATCCATATGTATGTCGACACTCACACGATCGACTCATCTGGCCAAAGGGAGAATATAGCCTATAGGGTTCTCCGACCCTCCTCTGGTATCTGAGTACTCATCGGCGTACCACTCAGTTCACTGGCTCACCTACACTCGTAGCACGTACTCCGACACCACTAGGTCCACCGGTAGTGCTAGGTCCGTCAGTCTCCATACCTACACAACAAAATATCACAGAATCAATTTTTCGGCATTTCAACTCAAGAGATACGATTCATCTTAAATACAATCGTGCCGGGAGAGCGTTCTCGGACTGTGGGGATTGACTTGTTAAGTGTGGAACAATTATCTATTGTTGGGGCCTTAGATATGTATGTTGGGTAGGAATCTCTAATACGGGTGATTTGCTCTTAAGTCTAGCCAGCTTGAGTGGTGAATTATCATATTTTCGGATTCTTGTACCCGAATTCCAAAGAGTGATACCTTTACGATAAGTTGAGATCTCGAGTAATATTAGGTTAAGTTTGGATGGCAAAAGCAAAGGCACGGGGGATACAAATAGTCTGAACTTGAAATATATTGAAGATATTCGTGGGATTTGGGACCCTTATTATTCACAGCATAACTCTTGAGGTCTAAACTTATCAAATCTACCACCAACTTCCGTTCTCCTACCCAAACCTCACAATTTTTATAAACTATGTTGGTAATTAAGTTTTCATCCCCTGTAGGTGTTCTAACTTCGAAGTCATAGGGTAATTTAACGGGATTTATATCAATACTGCATATGAAGGTAGGATTTACAAAAGAATGGGTTGCCCCAAGGTCAATTAAAAGCTTAGCTAAGCGGTGAAATACAAGGATCGTACCTTCCACCACTTCAGATGACTCTGGAGCTCGTTGATTATCCAAGGTATAAACCCTAGCAGAGACTCTCGGTCTACTCCCCCTAGCAGTAGGTTGCTTAGGGTGTGACTTCTCTGGCTGCAAACCCTCATTTCATTCACGGGGTTTAACAGGACAGACGGCGATCTGATTCTCAGAACTGCCACAACGAAGACATTTCTTCATCTTTTGCTAGCAAGTATCCTCGGTGTGGTTTGTCTTACCACAATACCCATAACTCACCTGAGGAGCTGGTGCAGGACCTCCTTGGGAGACAGTCCTCTGTTGTCCTCTCCCGTTTCGAGCCCCTCTTGATGGAGCTCATCTCGGTGCCCCTGGGATTCGAACTCCACCCATTCCTCTTCCAAACTTAGGAGGCGGTATATTCTGATCACTTTGCCCCATAGTACTACTAGATGCACCTCGTCTCTTTACTTGAAAAGTCTATACTTGAAATCGGGCCTGCTCCACTCGTTGAGCTTTCTCAAGAGCATTTTTAAACGTATCAATTTGAGCTACAGCTAAATCTTTTTGGATTTCCACATTCAAACCCTGTACAAATCGCCTTATGCGTTTTTGCTCGGTAACCACTAGCTCTGGAACAAATTTGGAGAGTCTGGTGAACTGAGTCTCATATTCTGTCACACCTAAAATGCCTTGATGCAGTTTGATAAATTCATCCTCTCTTTTCTCCTAAATTAAAGGCGGAAGAAATTTCTCATTAAATTTCCTAATGAAGTTAAACCAAGTACGTGGAGTTTGCTCCCTGTCCCATTTTGCCCTTACCATGTTCCACCAGGAACGGGCCGCGCCTTCCAACTAGAAAACGGCGAAAGTCACTTGTCTTTCCTCAATATAGTGTAATGCAGCAAATACGTCCACCATTCATTCAAACCAATTCTCGGCAATCTCAAGATTTGGTCCTCCAAGGAATTTAGGAGGAGAAAACTTTTGAAACCATTGTAGGGCCCTATCTTCACCTACTTTAGGGTCCCTTTGCTGATTACCAGGCACTTAACCTTGCTGGTCAACCAATCAAGCTAATAAGTCAGTCATACGATTGATAGTTGTAACTACCTGGTCCCCTTCTTCACCTCTAAATCCCTGGTTCTGATTTGCTGCAGATCCTTGTTCCTCTTCTGGATCCTGGGCTTGCCTGGATCCACGCCCACGGCTCCGACCACGTTGTCATCTACCCTCAATTATTCCTTACTGTCTAGGGTCCAAGTATTATAACTAATGGGGTAAGTAAGTATCTGTAAATAATAGATACTTATTCATAATTAGAAAGTCAAAGGAAAATAAAATCCAAATCACAATAGGCAAGTAAAAACACAAAGCATATAAAATGCCAAAATCGAAACAGAGTAAAAGTCAACGTCAATATACATTCAAGGACTAATATCAGTTATTTACAAGCTAACAAGGCCAAAAGTACCAAACACAAGGCCCCAAAAGTGCAGACATAGTCCATCAAACCATATCATACAAAAGTCAAAGTAAATAGTCAAAAGAAAATTGTACAACCACCGAGTCACCACATCCCCCTACCCTTCCTATTTACAATGTTCAAAATCATCCAAAATGATAACCTAACAGTCAAGACTTAGTCCGTCGCGGAACTAGATGACCTCCCATCCTGGGCAGGTTCAGCTCCTGCGTCATTTCCCACATTAGAAGCCTCGTCACTTAATTCCCCAAGTAGATCTCCACAAACGTTCAGGATGGACTCAGCTCTAGCCCTTACCTTCATCGCTTCCCTAACCAGTCACTCATAGGCTTCTCCAAGTTGCGCACAAAGATCATTGGTCCTTTCCTGGCCCTCAATCACATCAGCCTCAAGTTCCTTAATCCGGTCAGCTTGCAATTTTATAGTTTCCCTTAATTGATTCAATTCGGCTTCAAGCCTAACATTATCATCCGCTAGCGCCTTCCTTTCATTCACAACAGTCAAAATTACTTGGTATGTCGACACTCGCAACGCCGATTGCAGTTAGTTGGACTCCAATGTACAGCAGCTCCTCCTAGCCTGGTCTGATACCTAATCATCGGTAATGGATCACGGGGCTACCCGCCAACCTGACTACCACTAGGGCCACTAGGTCCGTCCATCCGACACAAAGTATAGATAAAAACTTAAGTATTCTTAACTAAAGGGAAAATGATCACATATAATCTTAAGGTCAAAAATTTCTAATACGCCCAGGCCAATTCAAATCTAGGCACTGATACCACCTGTGACAGCCCCACCTCACCCCAGGGCAAACTCAAAGGATTAGCGAGCTACCTGCTCAGATCTCGTCGGGGCACAGTCAACTAATGAACCGGCACCCCAAGAAAACTAACTAAATATCTTCGAAGTAAAGGTTACAAACCATAATGGAAATATAATCATCACGCCAACTTCCCAAACTTAGAATAAAAAGCTAAATGCCAAACTTACAATTTCAAACTTAATTTACATAATAAATGCCCAACTTACAACTTCAAGCTTACAAGAGTCAAAGATAAAGTTTTCTAAACAAAAGGATTACAACCCACAGTACAAGTTCAAGATAAGATTTAAGACTACGCAAGTTCTTGACAGCAGTCCCATCACAGACCTGTTAAGGAAAACAAAACGGAGTGGTGTGAGCTAAAACTCAGTGAGGTCCCAAATAAACATGTAGGCACATACCCAATTAGAGGTATAATGTAAACAAGTAAACACCGTGTAATTCTAGAATAATTTAATCACAATTCAATTCAAGGATACGGATGGCTTCCAAAAGCCAAATGCACTTCAGCTTGATCGTATTGAGAATCCATTGACTCTTCGTCAACGTTTACATTTAAAAAAAATATAATGTCCGTAGAACACCACTTTCTCCAAATTTCGTCCACCAGTCAACCCCTTTCCGGGTCCGAACACCTCAAACAGTATAATTAGGTAATACTCGAGTATACCAGTTTCCGGATTTCAGTAAATAGTCCCCAAGGTTCATCAGTTTTCTCGACTAAACCCTTGTTGGCTCGATACAACTGGCTCACCTACAATGTTGGGTCCCAAATAGTCATAGTAGTCGATGGAATATCACCCAAATGATGTATAGTCAAATATAGAGAAACCACTTCTTGAATTATCAGTATACAGAGCCTCAGTAAAATCGAAGGAGGTTGAGTGTGATAAAGTACACGGTTACCTCGAGTTTGTCAAATCAAATGTTTAGATCAAACAATCACAGGCCAAGTATTTAGATATCTCACATAGATAGGTAACAGGTAGTGGAACACTTACCTATTAAGAAATGCAGAGTTTGTCCGTCAAGTCCCATGGTTACCCTCACCTTCATTTCCCAGTCCTAAGGCAACGAGTAAAAGTCATTAATATTCTTGATTCATTTGCCAACCCAAATATAAGTTCATTAGGTAACCAAGTGGATTGTTAATTGACTCAATTTACCATGCAATTAGACCAAAAAATGTAGGAAAAGGTCATAAGAAAATGAGTTTGACAAGTGCAAGAAAGTTGAGCAAAAGAAAAATCTCATTCAAGTTCAAAAGAGCCTTCGCGGATAAAACAGTCGCGCACGCGCAGTCTCAGGAAAATGGCCATATCTCACTGTAGACATGTCAGAATCGTGTGCCGTTGGTGGCGTTGATAACTAGACTCGAAGGGCTTTTCAATAGTATAAAATGAAAACTCTAGTTCCTCTCCTATCAATACCAGAAGTCCGGGGAAGTTGACAAAAATCACCCTAATCCTTCTTCTTAACCTCACTCATTTTGGCTCAAATTCATCCAATTCAATCTCTTAAAGTTAATATATAGGGGTCAAGTTACATAGCACTAGTTAAGCTTAAAATTCAACACACAAAATGCTAAAATGAATCAAGGCAGTCCAGCCAACAAGGAAGAACAAAATAGTCTGCTACTTTGCCAAACAACCAATTTACTTGCTCCATTTCACCTCAACTCACACATAAGCTTAAACCAATGTTTAGCCAGGTTTATTAAACTTAATTAAGGTTCAATAAGTCACAAAGATCAAGGAAAAACCTCCAATCCATGGCTGGCCAGCAAGGAGAAAAGAAAACAGTCCCCAAGTTCACATTCAACACCAACCTCCATCCTTTCATTATCTTTAACTTAAACAACATTCCAAGAGTTATTTCTAACTTTAAGAGGGTTCATAACATGCTAATACATCAAGGAAAACCACAAACAAAGCTTAGGCAAAGAATCAAATACATGGCATGCCATACATCCAACCTTACTTAGCTCAAGGAGTTTAACCACAAACAACATCAACTCAACTTCTAGTTTGTCATCAATATCTTAAACACTTGATATTAAACAATAAAGCTAAGGTTTAAGGATCATTCATCTATCATAAATGAAACTTGAATCACCCAAAAGTCCACCAAAGCAAGAGTTCCAAGCTTGGATCACAAACAAGCCTTGAAGAATGTTTACTCAACTAACTAAGGTTCCTTACCTTTTGGTTTTTCCTCAAAGTCTGAGCTAGGGTTTCAAGCAAGAAAATGGAGTTTTTTTCTTCTCTCTTTAGAGCTTAAGAGAGCCGGCCAACAAGGAGAAAAAATGGAGCCAAAAAGGTTTTAAAATGCTAATTTCCTTGGTCAATTGGGTTCAATGGTTGGGGCAATGACACTTTGCCTAATCTTGGCCATTCCTTCCCTTAAACTTTGCCAACTAATGTTTCTACCATCCAAGTGCTTCAAATGTCTAATTAGCACCCTTAAACTTTCACATAAGGTTTCAAACACAATTAAAAGGGTATTTGGTCCTAGTGCACATAGTGAAATAAAATGATACCAATTCAATGAGATGTTACAATTCATATAGAAAAATAATGCAATGCAATACAAGGAAATGTTACAATTTATTTACTCTTAGGGCAATGCAAGTGATTTAGGAGAATTTATATTTTTAAGTGAGGGTTCTCACAGTTATACCATTTGGCAGCTTAACCAATGGAAATTACTTGGACTTTGAATGGATATTTTGGTATAAACTTGGCTGGAAATGCTGGATTCGTACTTGACTGTGTATTATGAGCTTGTTTGTGTGTGATTTATGGTCAAAAGTGAGCAAACACTTGCTAGAATTTTCTTGCCTAAATCGTAGGGTGGAAGCTGTGTTTTCCAGCTCGTAACTTCCATTTTTGTTTGAATTTTCAAAGAGATTCATGCCTTATGATCACACTATGAGGCATTGCATGATTTATACTTGAACCATGAAAGAAAGTTGAGTTTTTGGTTAACAATCGACTCATATGTAACTTGTTTTGGAGGAAAACTTCTAGCCATTACCTATGGTCACATTTCAACCTTATTTTCGACAAATGGAATTCTATTTTACTGAAAATTTCCTGCTTAAATCGAGACCATTTAGCTACCATTTTCTTTGAATTTTAACTCTAGCTTTAACTCTAAGATGTTAGCTACGAACTCGTACCTTTTGGCACATTAAACTTTTAATACTTTAAACATGGCATGCATGAGTCGATTCACTGGTTTTTGTAGAAACTTGAAGTAGTCATGGTGAGAGAATTGTATGAAAGAAGCTGAGAGTAAGAACAAGGGTTCCAACCTTATTTGATGCATTTGGTTGCAAGACTTTATACCTTTTAACCTACATGTTTGATAACTTTAAAACTGGAGTTTCTGTGTCTTTCACTTGTTTTGATCAAGATGATAAGTGTAATTATAGCTTGGGTATGTCTCAAGACTTAGTGGTCAGCTAAGGAAATCCCGAAGCTAAGACGTGACTGTCCATTTGATTTGGTGAGTGTTTCAATGGCACGGTCTGACTTGTACTTGATTTGAATGCTGTTTTGATGAAATTATTGATTGAGTGGAATGCTAGCTCTCTTGAATTGTTATTGGCTGGGTGAGTGTGTACTTTATCACACTTGCCTTAACTAGATACTGTTTACAAGTGAAATGACATACATGTGCTTGACTTGAACGTAAGTTGGGCATGTTATCCCACCGACTATATGACATGCCTGGGATTCCAAACCCCATCGACTAGTTGGTCAAATCGAATCAGCAAGGACTTGGTCGAACCGATCGACCAACCATGGGTCCTGTATCTTGTTACTGCATCTGGTATACTCAAGTATTACCCTAGTTGTTACTTATTTGGTATGCAGGCCTAGTAAAGAGGGATGATCGATGGACGGAGATTGGCGTGAAGTGGTGATCTACTGGATTTTGTTATTATATTCTAAGTTTGATGAAGTGTCAACAGTTTCGAGACAAGCGGCCAATGCAAGAAAAACTGTATCCTTCTACTTGGAAGTGTTACTTGATCTTTGCTTGCCCTGTTAATAATTTGCCTGGTTACCGTTATTTAATTTGTTTTGAGATTTGCTACTTTGTTTGCATGTCTCTTGAAACCTCATTGGACAATAGCTCACCCCTTTAGTTTGTTTTCCTTAGCAGGCATTGGCAATGTGGAAGTGGGGGAATAGATAGTTTGAGAGTTGACGTCTTGCTTTAAGTAACTTGCCATCCTAGTTGTATTTAGTGATTTGATTAAACGACTTAGATTTTTATGCATTTGATTGTATATATATAAGTATGGATAGTTTGGAATGTTCAATAGTCTGTAATGTTTAACCATGGAGTTTTGATGCTTACTTTGAGATTAATACTATTGGAGTTTGGGAATTGCTATTATTTTCTGAGATTTGTGACTGAGTCCTGACGAGAATTAGCGGTCTGTCAAACCCTTTGGTTCATCTTAAGGGGGAAGGAAGGTTGTCACAGTGGGGCTCCTCCAAATATGCATAACATGGATGAATTCAATGAGACGGTGTTTAATTATGGTCTTTTTGAAGTGGCTTTTGATGGTTCAATATTTACATGGACAAATGGCATGGTATGGTAGCGATTGGACAGAGCCTTAGTGAATGAGGATTGGTCGGAACTCTTCATGGTCACAAAAGTCTCACATTTGATGCGAGGTAGATCGGATCATGCCCTGTTATTGCTTAAATATGGTCAACATTGAAACCAAGAATCAATGTTTAGATTTCTAAATGTCTTGAAAAAACATCCTAGTTTCTTACAAGTGGTGCAAGAGGCCTGGGCGAATCCAGTTCAGTTGGGTGAAATGCGGGGGTTCTTTAAGAAGCTAATGAATACGAAAGATAAGCTTCGATTGTGGAATAAGGAAGTGTATGGGAATATTTTCCAAAATGTTAGAAGGGTAAAGGAAATTTTAAAACAAAGGGAGCAAGAGTTTGATTTAGCATGGGATGATAGTGCGAAAGCTACTTTGAATGAAGCTCGGGCCGAGCATACACGTGCCTTGGTGGTAGAGTACGAGTATTGGAAGCAAAAATCAATGATTAAATGGATTCAAGTGGGGGATGTGTGACGACCCCACCTCCCCCTAGGGCATACCCCAGGGTTTGGCGGACCGCCTGCCTACCTCTCGCCAGGACTCATTCACTCTTTTCAAATAAAATAAGGTATAACCTCAAGAATAAGTGAAATAACAGTTCCCAAACTTGGAACGTATACTTACATTCATTTCTATCTCAAACATTCATACAATCCCAAATATAACAAAAGTTGTGAATTCCAGATACATTCAACCCTAACCGAGCACTAGTGCGAGTACAATCGCAAAAATTCAAAAACTAGACTATGATAGCCTATACCAGTCTCACGGCCTCACTCGTATCCCCTGTAAGGAAAACAAAAACTAAAGGAATGAGCTGAAAGCCTAATGAGGTTCCCAAACAAGTAATCAAGCAATTTAAACAAGGACATTATTCATTGAAGAACAATTAATCGAGAAAACATTCACAAGATAAAAGCAATGAGAACACACTCATTAAAAGGATACATGCTCACGTGAAGCCATTCGTTCATTCATTCGCCAACCATTTTCCTTATCCCTCCAATTATTAGAAAAACATTTGCAAGTGAAAACTCCTCCAGTGTTTTTGACATTCATTCATTGATTTCATTTCCCGCCACTAGCCAATTCACTGGCCAGTTCTCCACCAACCTTCGTGGTCATACTCGAGTATACCAAAACACTGTCCCAGGGTCACCAACCGCCCGACCGAGTCCGCTTCTGGCTCGAGTCGACTAGCAATGTAGGGAAAGGGCCTAGTTCAGCCAAAAGGCTTACATTCATGCACAAGTAGCATTCAATCATTGAAAATTCACTTTTTGGCTTGGGTCGAGTGTGATAAAGTACACATTCGCCCATCGAAAATCCATTTAGCAATCCTTGGAAAGTATTTAACATTCAAGCAAACATTCACAAATAGTCACATAGTCACTTATTGTACAAACACACAAGGAACACTCACCAATATGAGCAAGAGATGTGTCAAAAGTTTCCTTCCGGGTTGTACTCCGAATCACCAAAGAAACCTAGATCAATCAAAATAAGGTATTATGGTTCAACTAATCAAAATCTAGATGAACCAACAAAAATCCAAAAATTACTAGTGCAAATATGAAAATACAGTTTTAGAGTGAATAATAACATTTGACCTTCCAAGTCATGAAAAATCTTGACTCATTTCTGAAATTCAAACATAACGAAAGAAAATTCCAGGAATCAGTAGTTGGAAGAACAACCAATCCCAAATTGAAGTGAGCAAATGTAATTCAAAGTTTTCGAGATAAAACTAATACTTTTCATCTTAGTTGATACCAAATCTTGGTCAAAACAACTCATATAGTACTATTGAAGTGCATTCAAGGATACATATGTAACTTAAGATCCAACTAACCCTAAAATCAAACCTTACATCTCACTAATATTTATAAGAGCAAGTAATAGAAATTTGGGTAGCATTTCCCCTATGTTCTTACTTTTTCCATCCAAGTACAACTTGGATTCACAAGCCAACAATTCTCCAATCCAACCACAAGTGATAACCAACAACATTCACCTATTCAAGGCCTCAAAACCAACCAAACAAACCAAATAATAACTTATCACCATGGACCAAAGCTGGAAACCAGTTTAAAGAAGAACTGATAAATGGCAGTTTTGTCATCCTTCGGTGTTTTGGTTGTAACTGTAGCTAGGTATATTAGATCAAGGTAAATTTTATAGCGTTTCGAAGCTAAGACATAGACTTACATTTCCTATGAAGACATCAACACCCAGTTCTTGCATTTTTAGGGTCAAAAAGGGACGGTTAGAAGCACATAAAAACAAGTGAGGAAGTTTTTTTGTGCAGTCAGGAGTGCTCTGGCCAAACCCTAAGCTAAAGTGATCCGGTTGAAGTGGCTCTATGAATTCCCACCTTGGTTGTATGGGCTGATATGATGATATGATGTTTGGTTTGAGTTGTTTAAGTGTTGTTTAAGATGATTATGGATAGAGAATCGAACGAAAGATCGAAGGAAATTGCGCAGGAATACTGGCCGAAATCTGTTCCATTTTGCCTTGTTTATATTTCAAATTTTTGGTGCTCAATGACTGTGAAACTGATGTATATATATTGTATATGGTGTGTAGAAAGTTTCTACCAAAAATCATTTGAATTGATTGAGCAAAATCTGAAATTTCGAAATGTGAAGAAACCTAGAAAATGTGTTCAGACAGCTTGAACAGTGTCCCTTTGATCGAACATATCTTTTTATACAGACTTCAAAATCGAGTGCTGTTTGTGGAATTTGAAAATAGACAATTGTAGCTTTCCAACGGTATAAAATTCACTTTCTGGTTCGAAATGAGTGAGCCGTAGTGAGTCGGCAAAATTACTGCCCTATTCTGATGGCCTATCCGAGAGAAAGGTAGAAGCTGCATTTTGTGGCTCTATTTTCTCTCACTTATGAATTGATTTTGAAAAAAATTTGTTCTGATGAAATGTACCCTTATGATTTTAGTTTCCAACGCCACCAAACATTCTCAATTCCAAGTTGTATTGAGTGAGATATGGTTCTATTTCCAAACTGCAGTAAAACTGGAAAACCCTTCTTTTGGCTGGCCGACTGATTTGGTTGCTTGTGAGAGGTTTTATTTTGAAATTTTGATGCCAACTAATTATCAATTTACTTATGAAATGTTTCTTGGGCCTTGGTTTCACAAATGAACCAAAATGGGACTGATTTCATGGTGCCAAGTGTTTGAAAAGGGAAAGAAAGAAGAAGACAGATTTGTCTTGGAAATTTCTTGAAATTTGGTAGTTTTGTTAACTACCTTCCCGTATGAGTTTTGACATGAAATTTAATAGAGGAATAACCCCCATATGGAAGTTGAAATGTACCAAATTTGGTGTTATTCTAAGACCATTTCGATACCCAAATGATGTGCCAAAATTGTTCTTCAAACCTGGAAAATTTACTGAACTGTCTTCGATTTTGGCCAACTTTGAGCTACTATATCTTGACGCTTGAAACTTTGAATTTAGTTCTGTTTGTTGTGCTTGAAACTTTTTTGAAATTCTTATTGTGTTAAAAATTTCAGAGGCTAGTTCACTTCCTGTGAATTTTGCCGAATTTCCAAAATTTGCCGAAAAACATGACTGAAACTGTCTTGTATGCTCAAGTCAGCCAATTTGAGCTGAAATTTGAATGTCTTCCATCTAGAATATAGGAAAGTTATCTTCTAGGAACTTTTAGTACTTTGAACCAAGATTCCAACGGTATAAATTTTTCTAATTTTGGACCTACTGAGTGCAAGTTCTGGTTTTTCAAAGTTTGACGTGCAAAACTGAAATTTTCCGACTCGATGGGAAAGGAGTTTTTGGAAACTCTTCCCTATCCTTTGATATTGATTGACCGTTTTAAACTTGATTTTGTGAAGGAAATCAATTTTCCTTGTCATATTAAACCCCACTTTTGAGTCTCGATTTACGAGTAATTAAGGCTCTCTTTCATGATATTTTCTTGGTATTGTACAAGTGTACAATCTTTCTTGTTAACAAGGGGTTTATAAGTGATAGTGTGTGATAGCCGATTATTATTTGCTCAGACGCTCAAGGGGACCTTCAAGAGAATCTCGAAGCGAATGCCTAAACACTTGTTTAAGCACTTACTCCCTTACTTTGATTGGTAAGTGTCAAGTGCATGATTTGTTGCAATTATGTGAATTACTTCTTATGGACTGAATGGTTTAAAACTGTTGAGTCGAGTGTGTACTTTAGAGTACTTGTTCTCATTTAACTGATTGAGCAACTGAACTGAACTGTATTTGAACTGTTTGCATGTCGTTGGAGTGAATCTCCTCGATTTATAGCTGAACTGTCTGTATGTCGTTGGAGTGAACCTCCTCGACTTATGTGTATACCCGTGGGACGCCCTCGTTCTCTCTTTCTTTTAATTATGCGATACTGGTTACATGAATACACATGATCGGTAATTGTTCATAAACATGTTTAACTCGTAAGCCCTGAGCGGATGCATGTACCACACCAATCCGGGTGCGAGGTGCCTCTCATACCATCTCAGTGCTATAATCGGTTCCCTGAGCAATAGCATGTACCACACCAATCCGGGTGGGAGGTACCTCTCATGTCGACTCAAAATTCTAAACAATTAATCGGTTTTCTGAGCGATAGCATGTGTGAGGACCCGAAAATTCTCTTATTTTTATCGTAATTTACTGGCTTATTTAATGACTTATTCACTTGTTTTCTCCGAATAATTTATTTCAACCATTTTAAGTCCATTTGTATGGAACAACGTCTCCCTTATGTTTTTAAAACGTTTTGTCAGAAAAATTTATTTTTCGAAGACTCGTTTAGTGAGGAATAACGAGTACATGCTTTTCGAGGTAAATTTCGATTCGAGAGTGCAATAATTTTGGAGAATTAAGAATGATCAATAGTAGACTAAGAAAAATTAATTGAGAGATTAGATATGAGTGAGTAAAAAATTAAGCTTATACCGTGCGCGCGTCGAAAGATTTCCGAAAGTCGCGCCAGTACAAACTAATTGGGGATTTGAGGAATTAATACTAGACTTGTGTGAGGACTCAGTACAAACTAATTGGGGATTTGAGGAATTAATACTAGACTTGTGTGAGGACTCATGTTTTTATTTCTAAGATAACTATTTTTTATGGTTGATTACCCTAATATTAGTTACTTTTATTATCGTTACAAGAATTTCATTTAGGTTTCGCTTTAACGCGCGCAAATCGGAAGTTCGCGTATATCGAGCCGAAATGGTTAAATGGAGATTTAAGAAATTTATTCTAGACTATCAAGAGTGAATAATTATAATGTTAAAGGAAGTACATTAGAGGTTTAATGCACAAGTAAAGCAAACCCGAGAGAAAACGGACATGAAACGCGCGCGCGATACTATTTGTAGTTGACTTTTGGACAAAACTTTGGCCCCAAGTCTTTGAGCTTCCAAGAGAAGCTTCATTCACCAGATTTCTCTCTCTCTCTCCTCACTCTTAGCTTGGCCGAAACGCACAAGGAAAAAGAAGGAGAAAACCCAACTTCACCTTGCACCTTGGCCGAAACACACAAGGAAGAAGAAGGAGAAAACCCAACTTCACCTTGCACCATTCTTGCTCCAATCTTGCCCCAAAAACAGCATCCAACTGCTAACTACTTGGAGATTCACCTTGGCTTGGAGGAGGAGGTCTTTCAGCCGAGTTTCTTGGAGCTTTTGGTGACCAAAATTTCTGGTTTTTCATCATCTAAGAGGTAGTAATCATCCAACCATCTAACCTTGGCTTTAGTGGGTTAATCTTTGCTAGGAAGCTTGTAGCTTCATTGTTATTGTTGTTGCTTGGATTTAAATGGTTGGAGTGGGCTCTATGAAATCCCACCTTGATGATATAGGACTGATATGATGATGATAAGTGTTGTTTGTGTTAATTATGTGATAAACAAGATGAGATTTGTTGGAAAAGTGAAAAGAAAACCAAAGGAAAATTGTATAGGAAGAGGCCGAAATCTGCCCTGATTTTCTCGAAGCTTTGATTCGAATTTTTGATGCTCAATTGACCTTCAATCTGATGTAGATATGTTGTGTAGGATGTGTGGAAATTTTCCACCAAAAATCATGTGAATTGGTTGAGTAAAAGTTGGAATTTCGAAATTTTAGAAATCTGGAAAACTGTGTTCAGGTGGTCTGGACAGACCATCTTTGAATGATCATAACTCTCTGCTCAGACATCGAAATCAAGTGCCGTTTGTGGCATTTGAAACTAGACATCCGTAGTTTTCTAAATTTGTATATTCACCTTCTAATTTGAAGTGAGTCATCTGTAGTGACTGATCAAAGTCGGCTGCCCTGTTCTGTCAGTGCAACCGAGAAAATTGTAGAAGCTGAAACTTGTGGCTCCATTTTCTCTTATTTGTAAACTAAATTTCATAATGACTCCTTCTGATGAAATGTAACCTTTTGAATTTAGTTTCCAACGCCACCAATCATGCCCAATTTCAAGTTGAATTGAGTGAGATGTGGTCTAATTACCGATCTGTACCAAATCTGGAAAGCCCTAATTTTGGCTAGCTGAATGGCCTAGCTTGACTTGGGACTTGTTGTTTTGAAAATTCTGATGTCAATCACCTACCAAATGTATATTAGATGTTTATTGGACCTTGGTTTCACAAATGAGCCAGATTTGAGTTGATTTCATTGGGCAAAATGTTTGAAAAAGAAAACGGAAGCAAGAAAACAGATTTGCCTTGGGAATTCCTTAAACTTTGGTAGTTTTGTTAACTACCTTCCCGTACAAATTTTCAAATGAAATTTGATAGAGGAATATCCCTCATATGGAAGTTTTATTGTACCAATTTTGGTGTCATTCTAAGATCATTTCGATATACATATGATGTGCCAAAGTTGTTCTTCCAAATCTGGAAAATGTTCAATTAGTCCTTATTTTTAGCTAACTTTGAGCTGCTATATCTTAACGCTCAAAACTCTGATTCTAGTTACATTTGTTGTGTTTAAAACTTTGATTGGAACTCTAATAGTTCTGTGAATTTCAGATGCTAGTTCACTTTCTGTGAATTTTTCCGAATTTCCAAAGTTTGCCGAAAACCAAGATTTAAACTGTCTTGTAGTGCAAATCAGCCACTTTAAGCTGAAATTTGAGTGTTTTTCATTTAGAATCTTGGAAAAGTGTCTTCTAGGAACTTTTAGTACTTTGAAACTAGTTTCCAACGGTGCCAAGTTTTCCAATTTTGGACCTACAGAGTGTAAGATATGATTTGTCAAAGATTGCTCCTTAAAACTGAAATTTTTGAACTTGAAGTGAATTGAGTTTTTAGAAACTCTTCACTACCCTTCGATATTGAATGACCATTTTATACTTGCCTTTATGAAGGAAAACGGTTTTTCCTTGCGTTATTAGACACCACTTTTGAACCTTGAATTTTGAGCAAGTAAAGCTCTATTCCATGACATTTTCTTAGATTGTACAAGTGTACAATCTCTCTTGTTAACAAGAGACTTATAAGTGATAGTGTGTGATAATTAATTATTATTTGCTCAGGCACTCAAAGGGACCTTCAAGAGGATCTCACAGTGGACGCCTAAACCCTCAATTGGGCACTACTTCCTTGTTTTTGATTGGTGAGTGTCAAGTGTGTGAATAAGTGTTACGTGCTTAATTGTTATTAGTGATTGGGTATTTTGAAAATGCCGAGTCGAGTGTGTACTTTATCTCACTCGTTCTCATTTAAGTGAAGTGTATTTGAATTACTTAAAGTGAATTACTTGAAGTGAATTACGTGAAGTGAATATTTAAGTGAAGTGTTTCAGTGATTATTTATGCTATGATTGCATAAGTCGATTGGAGTGAATCTCCTCGACTCTTAGTGATAATAACCGGGACGCCCAAATCTCATCGGCCAACCTTGCGACTCGAGCCGGCATGGGCTTAGGCGAGAAGCTTGGTAAGCCATGGGAAAAGTGTATAAGCGTGATCTATTGGAGAGATCTCGCTTGGCATACTCGAGTAGTATCACCTCATATAAAAAAAGAGTGGGCTCGGCGCTGGGGTATGTAATGGTGAACATGGAACGAGTAAGTGAAGTTTCTACGGACTAAATACCGACCTAGTTGACGGAGTGTCTTCGCGGGGAGGTAATTGATCGAGCATTGGTAAAGCAAGTGGAACTTAGCTACTGAGAGCTTCCATATCCTTGAATTGTTTCTGTTTACTTTTCTCACTCAAATTGTTAATTACTTGAATACCGCTGTTTTAATTGCTAAATTGGGATTGCTACTTGGATTACGTGCTTGCATGTGTGTTTCTTGCCCTCACTGAGTATTGGCTCATCCCATTAGTTTGTTTTCCTTAATAGGACCGGATGGGAAGATTTTGGAGAAAAGCCGACTAGATTACTCTTTTGATTAGTACCTTGGTTGAAATTGTTTAGTCGACGTATAATGGTTGTATTTTGAGACTTGATACACTTTTGATTTGGGATTTTGAATGTATTTGTTTAGACAACTTTTGGAGGTTGTATATTTTGGGAATGAGATGTACTTTTGGTATCTTGAAATGTAAGACTTGAATGTTTATTAAGAAAGTGAATTTTCTTTATACCTTCGGCTTTTATTATTCAGTCATTTATTTCTAAGCTTGAATCGAAATTGTCTCAAGTCCTGGCGAGAACTGGGCAGGCGTCCCGCCGATACCCTTGGGAGAAGTGGGGGTGTCACAGCATGTACCACACCGATTCGGGTGGGAGGTACTTCTCATGTCGACTGAGTACCATAAACAATTGTAATCGATTCCCTGGGCGATAGTATGTATCACACCGATTCGGGTGGGAGATACCTCTCATGTCGACTCAGAACCATAAACAAAGTATAATTCGATTGGAGCGATGTCTCATCGACTACTGAGCGATAGTATGTATCACACCGATTCGGGTGGGAGGTACCTCTCATGTCGACTCAGAACCATAAACAAAGTATAAGTCGATTGGAGCGATGTCTCATCGACCACTGAGCGATAGTATGTCCCACACCGATTCGGGTGGGAGGTACCTCTTATGTCGGCTCAGAACCATAAACGTATAATCGGTTCCCTGAGCGATAGTATGTATCACACCGATTCGGATGGGAGATACCTCTCATGTCGACTCAGAACCATAAACAAAGTATAAGTCGATTGGAGCGATGTCTCATCGACTACTGAGCGATAATATGTACCACACCGATTCAGGTAGGAGGTACCTCTCATGTCAACTCAGAACCATAAACGTATAATCGATTCCCTGAGCGATAGCATGTACCACACCGATTCGGGTGGGAGCTACCTCTCATGTCAACTCAGAACCATAAATAGAGTAAGTGAAGTTCTACAGAATTAAATACCTACCCCGTTGACGGAATGTCACCACGTGGAGGTATTGGATCAAGCTGGGCAAAGCAATTGGAAATTAGCTCCTGAGAGCTCTTGTATCCTCATTGAATGTGTTTAATTGAAAATTGTGAATTGAATGTTACAGCTTTAATTCTTGTTTAAATGCTATCACTACCTGAACTATGTGTTTTGCATGTTTTCTTGGCCTCACTGAGCGTTAGCTCATCCCATTAGATTTGTTTTCCTTAGCAGGGACTGAGATGGAACGGGTTTTGGAGAAGCCGACTTGAGGCACTTTTGATTAGGACTTTGAATGTTTTGGGACTAGACATCTTTTGAAAGTTGTATATTTTGGGAATGTGAATGTACTTTGAAACTTGTGATGTAAGATTGAATATCCATGTATGGAAATGACTTCTTGTCTTTATTTCGACTTTGGTTAGTAGTCGTTATCCTTTAAATTTGAACTGGAATTGTACTGAGTCCTAGTGAGAGTTGGGCAGGCATCCTGTCGATACCCTTTGGTTCGCCTTAGGGAGAAGTGGGGGCGTCACAAAGGGAGGAAGTGCAGCATTGCAATTTCCTGGGAAAAGCCACCGGCTCAAGTTTTTGAGTTGAACATGGATGCAAGTGTGATTCAAGAGCGGGCTTATGGGGCTGGCCTTCTTAGGGACTCGCATGGTCGAGTGGTTTTTGCATTTTATAAGGAGTTTGGCGAGAAAGATGTGTTGGAGGTAGAAAGTCTAGCGTTATTGTAGGGTCTCCAGTTTTGTCAAACAAATCGCATGGAAAGGATACTAATGAAGGTCGACTCGAAAGCGTTGGTCTAGTTGATTCAATCTGGAAAGATGGCAAAGTGGCATTTATGTAATACACTGCACCAGATACGGGCTTTGTTATCCTCTATGTTAGCCTCAGTGTCTCGTATCTTTTACGAGGCTAATTTGTTAACAAATAGGATAGCATATTTGCAGCTAGAGCGGGATTGGTATTGCACGTCGGCTTAGCAACTCTCGACATCAGTAAGGGCATCCATCACGCTGGATTCTGGGGAGGTGTTGTCCATACGGTTTAAGAATCTTGACAAAGGATAGTTTAATTGTAGCTCCCATATGCAAGAGGCATTTATCTTGAGCGCACTGTGTGACAGCCCCACCTCACTCTAAGGCGAACCAAAGGGTTCGGCGGACCGCCTGCCCAACTCTCGCCAGGACTGCGGAGTCGAATCACACAAACCCGATATAGCGCACAAACGAATCCCCAAAAGAACACTCAATCGAAGACTAATAAATTGAGAAGCATGAGTTCTACACCGTAAGATACCATCTCAAATGAATACACTTAATGTACATGATAAAACACTTATAGACATACATCGAAAACTTTACAATTAAAAGCGGGATACTTCATTCAAAAACAATTAGTGTTTTGATTACACAAGAGCTAACAAAAGAATGTTTACACCAGCTCAACCCTTTTCTCAAAGTGTGGTTCCCTGTAAGGAAAACAAAGATAACGGGAAGGCGGTGAGCTTACGCTCAATGAGGTACCAAAATAATAGCAAGTAAGAATCATGGAACTTCATATTCAATTAGTCACATATGCAAATCAAATAAAGAAATGAACAACACTATAGATAAAAGGATACGAGTGGCTCTCAGGAGCCAAATTCCCATTTGCTTCACCGAAGCTTGATCAAATAATAGTTGACACTCCGTCAACTTCCAAATAAAGTAACCAGTCCAGTCCAATAGAGCACCACTTTACACCAAAATCCCGTTCACCATACATACCCCTTACCGGGTCCGAACACCTCAACAGAAACAGAAGTGATAATACTCGAGTATATCAGAATCAAGAGTCTCAATACCCAAAGATTCCTAGAAACAGACTACCGTGGTTCGTTATCTAATCGACCAGGCCCTTGCCGGCCCGACTCGAGTGACTAGCCACAGGTGTTGAGCTCAGAGGTCACAGAAAGGTCGTTGGATACCAGTCTCCAAACGACGTCCGAACAGACTCAGATACAGATAATAGATTACACACAGTAAAGAGGCATACAGACAGACAAGAGAACGAGTGTGATAAAGTACACCCTTGTCTCAAACAGAATAAACAGATAGTACAGTCATTCAAATCACAGATGGCAAGTACAGAAACCAAGTTAAGCAACAATTAAGGGAGTGGTACACTCACCGGTTCCAGTACAGATACTTCAAAAGTTTTTACCCAAAGTGGCTTTAATCGCCAAGAAACCCTAAAATAACCAAGATAAAATAATTATAGCTCGCACATCCACAAACCCAGTAAATGGAATGCATCAAGGAGGCTCGACTACAAGTCGTATGCCTTCCCAGGTTAAGTACTAGTACAAACGAATAACATATGACCTTTGAGCAAAAAGATATAAGTTGGTCCTAGGGTTACAAACAACTCCCAAAACCCTTTCATTTTTTTACCAAGATCAACTCAACTTGAAGGAATCGCGTAGCCCTAAAATTTTGGCAGCATGCCCTCTGTATTTACCTATTTTCCAGCCATTTATGGCTTCATTGTTTTCCTCAATCAATCCAAAATTCACACACAAAATAATCTCATTTCAATAGCCGTTCAATAGGCTCAAAGTCGTACAAGTACAAATTCAAGTTAGGAAAATGTCCAGAAATGAAGTTTAAGTTAGAAAACAAAAGACAGATTTGATGTCGCTTAGCGGAACAGACACAACAGAAGCTACGCTTATCGGATTGGGGTACAATTTATACCGTTTTGAATCTAAGATAAAGGCTTACAACTTTGATAAAGACCACTCAGTCCAGTTCATAGTGTATCTAGGTCAAAATTTCAAATTACAGAACCAGCATCTCACAATCAGACTAGTTAACTGTACTATTAAATTATAATAACTCAGGCTACCGAAATCCGATTGAGGTGTATCTTATGAAGTTTCGAAGACAAGACATATACCTACATTTCTTATGAAGGTCTCCAAAGCTAAATCATGCATTTTCAGAGTCAAAAATTGAAATCTCCACGAAGACAGAAAACTGTCCGCGAAACAGGGCTTATGGGTAGTCAAGGGTATTTCGGTCATTTAACATGATACAGTGCTCAGATCGAGCTGAAAGTTTACAGGAAGCTATAAAACATCATTTTCTACAACTTTCATGTTTTGTACTAAGCCTAATTCGGCCTCTAACATGGTCAAACAGAACCGGGCAGAACAGGGCAAATTGGAAACCTAAAACTAAAATTTCCGCACAAAACTGAAATTTTCTGCAAACAACCACAACTAACATATAAAAGCTTCATTTTACACCATCTCAAGCCATTATTCATGGCCAACCAATAACTATCATATAAAAACCGAAAAATCCCCAAGAAAATCAGAAATTTATGTAACTCCACTTTAATCCATGAAATTTTCCATAAAATAGCATATTTAGCCACCAAAACCCACTAATTTGACATTAACATGAACAAAGAGGAGGTTTGTAAGCAAAGTACCTGCACACCTTAAGAAAGATGATAACTTAGGATTTTCCTTTCACAAATCCCTCCACTAGAAGCTTTAATCCCCTGTAATAAGCAACTTTGATGGTGTAGATTCCAAAACTATCGGTTAAAACTCAAGATTGAACCAAGAAATTGGAGTGCAAGATGAAGTATTTTCCTCTCTTTTCTCCCTCAAGAATTTCGGCCAAGCAAGGTGAAAATGAAGAAAAATTGGTCAAAATTTGATTTTAGTAAAGGTAAAGAAATTTGGTCAAAGTCCCTATCCAATGGTGTCATGACACTTGGCCTTTCTTAAGTTTATTCTTATCCCTTTGTAAAATAATATCTCTTAATACAAAACTTCAATTAATCGTCAAAATTTTAGCGCACTTAGCGCACTAGCGGGTCCCACATCTTCAACGCACTTCAAACTTATCAAGAACTAACTTATACTATGAAAATGATTTAAAACCTATACTCACTTATAAAAATCTCTGGAAAATCAATATAATAGGGTTTAATGAAGAAAATGCATGCAAGAAAATAAAATAAAATATTATGAAATAGAGAAAATTTACGAGTCCTCACACACTGTATCTCTTATTTGGGTCATTAATAAAATAGGGGGTTGGCATCCCCACCTCATGCACGGGGTTTGCCAAAAAAAAACATCATTTAATAAAATTGAACAAAATGCTCAAAATCACCCACATCAGTAATGTGCAAAAATGCCAATCCCAGATTGTCTAATTAAGCTATATTGTTCAATTTCAATTTGTCAAACAAAAAAATAAAATAAATAAATTTTAATAGCATTTAAATGATAGAATGTGACCAACAAGATCAGCAAAGTAAAACCTGAGTTGCAATTAATCCAGTAGCTTGAGCCTTAAGTCTTAAGGTCCTGATTACTTAGCCACATATATCATCTAAAGGTCCTAACTCTTAGTCTAGATTCTAGTAGCAAGCAATCCTATTGATCAACAATCATTTTCTAGCAAACAAACTATCAAACTCTACTATAACAACTTAAACATTCCAACTATGATGTTGCATGTATAAATTGACTGATATATATACATTTACACATATATAAACTATAAAATCCACTTCAACTTAGCTATTCAATTTCACTGTAAAATTCAACTTAACCAACTAATTGAAATTAACATATATCCATTTCAAAGTTGCACTCCTTTGGAAAGCAAAAGCTATACTCATTTACAAATATGCAAATTGTATAACTTCACTAGATCAGTAGCTTAATTACATTGTCTTGAAGGTGTGGCTAATTTTGAAGAACTTGTTGAAGGGATAGTGGTCTGTTGCATCGTTTTCCAGTTTGTAACTATGTATAATTTTCATACTGAGCTCCTTTTCACTAAGATCCTACCATCCACTGCCCAGAGAAAAAAAAAACACCCATGGCTATCCATTTAGAAACGAGGGATTGATGTTCAATAGTTAAACTTCAAATTAAATAGCATTTGAATACTAAATTTAATTTCAATTATTAGTGTCCACCATACATAAATAAACATGCTAATATAATTTCCACCATTATTGGGGATTACATTTTGCAAAATAGAAATTGCGGTTTACAATTGAGGAAAGTCCACCACCAAAGTTGACATATATTAACAAAGCATTAATTACTTCATATCTTAGTTTTGATTTCTGAATCATCAAGTTCCAAAGCTGAGGTGGCGAATCAAGAACTTAAAGCTAAGTTCTCCTTCAAGGTCAGTGTAAGTCTTCACTTATCACCTATGTTAACTATAAAGGTCAATTGCACAATTGACACTAATAAAGTAGCTAGAGTTTCATTCACCTACTAGTAAAGAAGAAACTCGAGGAAAGGAGGAAGAAAGCTCAGAAATTGAAGCTACTCACTATTTCTAATGTTTTTCTTTTTCTGAAAATTTTCTTTTGCTAGGGTTGCTCTTTATCTGATGATTTCATACTTGGGGGACAAGTGCATTACTATTTTAAAAAATAAGATGTAAGATATCACTATTTTGCCTAGAGAAATATTTAAGAGTGTAGAATGGTTCAACTAAGGTTTTATACCTGTAATAGTAATTTCAAATTAATACATAATTATATTAATTTTTAGACTTAATAATTATTTTTTAATTATTTAATATATTGCTTGATAGAGCTCGTCAAGCTCTCAACTATCTGCCTATGAGGTTCATACTCCACTTGATCTCCTCTCGCTCAAACTCATACTCAATCAAACTAAACTCGAGTGCTGCTTGCTTGAGTTACAACTTTATGTCAAACTCAATGATAATTGAATATACTCAACAAACTTATAGCAACAATGTTTTCATATCAAAATTGAGAAATTAACAAACTCCCAACTTTTGATCAAGACAAACATTCATATGACATAACCAATAAATGCCATAGAAATGTACAACATAATCAAATCTAGTAGAGAAAGTCCAAGAGACCATACAAAACAAGCATGGAAAGTCATATATATTAAACCATATAAAGCATGTAAGTAAAACTAACAGTTTCATCATCTTGTATCGAGATATTTTCACTTCAAGGTAATCGAAGAAGCAAAATTAGATAAAATGCAAAGAAAGTGAAGGACTAGAGTGCGGGAACTAGTTAGACTAAGGGACAAAACAAGTTGGGCAAACCAACAAAAATATAGCCTTGATGTAAAATTTGGCTAAACCTCTTGAGGTAGGGTTTTCGAACTGGCAGTCCTCTAGCAGCAAATTCGCATGAGTGTGAGGCTTTAAATCCATGGAAGCCCTTCAGCCCAGGGCTGGAGAGCAGCCCCCCTCTCCGTCTACAAAGCCATTCGTGTCTCTTTTTTCCAACATATCTCCTTCTCCGATAGGTATCAAGAAGCCGACAGTGCACTGATGCACGAACTTGGTTATGGTTAGTTCACATAGTGCAAGCGAAGGCAGTAATAGAAATGCAGCGAAGGGTAGCCGAATGCAGCAACGAAAATGCAGCTGAGGTTAACTGAAGTTGGTTATGGCCATGCAGACGTTACGGCCATGCAGATGTATTTTATGATGCTGCTGTAGTTTGTTAAAACAGTTCATGCAGCTGTAGTTTGTTAATCAATTCATTAGGCAGGAATCTTTTGACGTCAGCCGAGGTCAGCATTAGTCTAATAAGCCGACTTAGTTGACTGACATAGATTGTTATAAATAGAAAAGTAGAGCCAGGAAATAGAGGTATCTGATAATAGTCTTGTCATAGCCTTTCACTTGTCTTTTCATAACTTTCATTCCTTCTTTCCTTGTATTCTCTCGGTTACTCAGAAATAATAAATCCTTTTCATCCTTGATCTTCGAAGTTACTTCTCCGCCATTGTCGCGTCCCATTTTTTAAAAATAAATAATGATAAATAACGAGTTTAGAAAAATGGCTTTTGATTCAATTTTTGATTGAAAAATGAATTTTTGGTTTAGAAGAAAATGAAAAACATGGGTCTAAATGGGACTTGAAAATGCGACGATTTGACCCAAAATATAGTTTAAAAAGGGTTTTTTTTTTTAATGGAAAATGGAGTCGCCACTTGGTATCGAGTTGAGGTGTACCAAGTCACCTAAATATGAATTTTAAAGGAAAAAGTAGAAAACCCTTTTTAAACGACTCCAAGTCTACGAAAATCAGAGAAAAAGATTTGGAAGTCACATTTGAAGAAAGGGAAGGCAAGGATAAGAATCCAAGGCACCCTTTCAACCTAGCCAAGGCTAGTTGCGCGATTTAGTCAAAGATTTTCTTATTTTAACCTAAAGATTTATCACATTTGGATGTACTATATGAATGCAAACCCTAGACCTAGGAGGGTGTCGATGGGTCGAAATGTATCTTCAAAGCTTATTTGGCATCAATCACATTAATTGTGATGCCCAATGAAGACTCTTCGAAGAAGTCACAAATAATGCAAACATATGAGACTCTAAGAAAAAAATAAAATAATTATGCAAATATACGTCTTAAAGGAGTGCATCATGTCGGGTACGGGCGACTAATGTTCGTGACTCAATTTTCCCTTTAATAGAGGGAATACGAGCGTGCTAAGGCTAGAAAAGCCAAACTCGTCCATATCCCATACTCAAGGGGCTATTCCCTAATCTAATCAAGCAAATGCACTACCCTAGTTCTAATACTTATATGAAATGCAAGTCTAATGTCATGTTTCCATACAAAGGGATGAAGAATATACATATACAAGGGGAAATATGGAATAGGGGATATAAATAGAAAGTAATATGGGATAAAAAATGTATATATAAGAAAAGTGTCATGCAACATGGAAAAGACCCTAAAAGTGAAAACATGCATGAGATGAAGGGATTCACACAATCATGATCAAACGTGTGGGAAGTCCTAAGGGTCTAGCGTTGGACTAGCCCATGTCTATGAATTCTCACTAGCATTGGACTTGTGAGCTCGAGGGAAAGACCGTGACTAGCATTGGACTAGCCACGGCTATGTGCATTTGCATCCACCATATATACATAAGTAAACATACATAATTAAAGCAAGTAGGCATGTGAGCACGTAATTCACATAACACATAAACATGCATATCTAGATGCCAAGCCCTAAGAAAGCAATTAAACACATAGCACCTAAGCATGCAAACCACACAAAACAATCAAAGCCCTAACTATTACATTTGTGGGGGGAGGCCTACTACAATCTAACGGAGGGAAATGAAAATAAATACAATAAACCTAACTATTACAACTTGGCATTTAAATGCCTTTCAAATGATCAAAATTGAACTAAAATCAATGCAAATTTCGATAACTAAAGAGATAAATAAAAATGAAATAAAACAATCAAGGTCATGCAATTACACACATAAGCCATGTAGATGCACATAGGATCAAATAAAGTGAAAATAAGGGATAGAGTGTACCTCCCTTGAGTTGGAGCCCTAATGGAGTGAAATTACTTATTTACCCTCCAAAAACAAAGAAAAGGTCAAGGCACCAATTTAATTTGAGAAAAATTAAAGAAAATATGCAAGCACAAACTCACTTGATCATAAAGCCCTTAAAATCATGAATTAAGTGCAATTTAAACAAAGCATGGTAGTTAATTGAAGCAAACAAGCAATGAAAAGTTGTAAAATTAAACCTGCCAAGGACCTAATTGAGGAAATTATTCAATTGGTTGAGTCATAGTGGAATTAGACAAAAGACGAGAGGTTAGAATGCAATCATTGAAAAATCTTTTCATGCATGCAACGAAAGCTTTCTTCTGCAATTTTTCAACTACGTTTCCTGCAATTATTGTGTTCATTCTAATGCAATCTTTCCATCCAAAACAAGTTAATATTTCAACCCAACATCACAGCCTCGATTCCAAAACAACGAATTCGCAAAATTCAACATCCAAAACAAACCAAGAAAAAAAAAAAGAAGCGTAGGAATGGGAGCATGTAATTTTCTGGAAAATTTTCTGCTGTTGCTGCCCTGAACAGCAAAGCATCAGTTTTAATAAAAAAACAAGCACAACCCATCTAAAAATGATAAAATGTGCGCTGCACATTGAACAAAAGGAAATCAACAACCAATGGACAATCACAGCATCCGAAATATGCATTTGTCTCTACCTCACTACAAGTGCAACCATAAAAAACAGCAAAAGCAACGTGAGGATTTGCAGCAACTTCGCTCACTTCACTCTAGTTTCATGAACGAAAGTGAGGTGATGATTTTTGTTCATACATAGAGCAGACTATTACAAGGGAAATTCGGTATGGATTAGTATTATCTTGTCATAAACCAGAGAGGAGCTAAGTGCACGAACTACCACTGTCATGCCATGAAACAAAGAAAAACCGAATCATTCTCCTACCCAACATCAAACAGATTCTAGGGTCATTAACCACCTTATTAAAACTTCATCTTAGCATTGTTAGCAACACACAGGTGCACCTACCCATTCCCAGCAGGGTCAACGATGCTATCAGCTATGAAAATGCAGTAAAGATTCAAAGGAAACAACTTGCGGATGCATCTTATCAGCAAACTCAGGCAACTTGCAATCTCAACATGCATTATATTCATCATGAACACACCCTTAAACAAACAACAAAGATAATTGGGGATAGAGAGGGGTCAAAAATATTTACTTTCCAAAATTTTTTTTTAAGCAGCCTAATCGAAGACAGCTTTCATTTTTGCTGGTTTCTGCGATCTTAAACCACTACAGCCGAGGTATCTCAGGCCTTCTCAAACCAAACCATCAAATTCATTAACCCCAATCCATTAAACTCCCGCAACACAACACAACAGCAAAAGACAAACCATTGAAAGTCAATAAAAAAAAAACTGAAATGGAAGTGCATGCGATCTGGACATGTTCTGCAATTTTCCAGCTACGGCTCTCTATTTTTTTTTGTTCATCAAATGTGTCTTTCATCCGAACACAGCCAACATCCCAAACCAAACTCACACCGCGATCTTAAATAACAAAAACAAAGTTCAACATCCAAACATACAAACAACAAGAGAAGAAAGAACAACAATCAACGAAGCATTACCAAAAATCAGCCAGAAACTTTTTCATTTCCCTGAAATTTTCCATGCACCAGGTTCGAATGACATGCATTTCCTTACTCGTCTTTGTCGAAAAACATACGAAATCTAAACACTCCAACCCATGAAATCAATATCTACCGATGTAAAAGAGAGCAAACAACAGAGAGCGAATAAATCCACCATGAACCAAACACTCAAACAAGCAGCCACGGAAACAAAACACAGCGGCACAGATTTCCTATATTCTGATCTAAATCTCATGATACTTGACTGAAAAAAATGAAAGTATTACCTTAATCACACAATGAAGCGCAGAATGACCAAGGATAAGGGCTAACGGATTCACCAGATCTTCGGGGAAGCACCAGTGGAAAACAGCGCCGCTGACTCGGTCACCTGGAGCTTCGATCCTTCCTTCCCTTCCAGATTTCTTTCCAGCAGCCTTTCCTCTTTCTTACTACCTGGCTGAAACTCCTTGCTCCTCCGTGGGTTTCTCTCTTCCGTCCGTTGCTTCTTTTTCTCTCTGATTTTTAGCCGTCACTCCTTCTTCAGCCGCCAACCCCTTCTACCTTTCAGCCGTCATCAGACTTCACTCTCAGCTGCCCAACCTCCTTCCTAGCCTTTCTTTCTTACTCACTCTTTCAGCCCGTCGCCTCTTTGCAACCTTAGCCGCCCTTTTTCCCTTCCTTCACCTCTCTCTGCTCTCCAAGCTTTTCCTTTTCTCTTGTTTCTACCTCCCTAGCCGTCAAAAACTCTCAGCCTCACTCCCAAAACCCCCGCCGCTGTACCTTACCCTTTTTCAGTCCCGTTCTTGACCTTTTTTTTTTTTTCCATCCGTCCCCTTTCCCATTTTTCAGCCGGCCCCCCTTGCTTATTTCCTTTTTCCTTTTTCTAGTTTTTTTGTTTTCTTTCAAAAATCCCTATCCTACAAGTGTCTAGACACCTCACCATCTAGATAATGTGTTGTCCAAGACAAAAAGGGACACTTGTCCCTATTGCATATTCTCCATTTGTCTAGCATGCAAACTTCCACCTATTTCACACATTATTTTGTATTTTTGTATTTTTCATTTTTCCCTTTTTTTGAAATTTAGTATGAAGACAAAAATAAATAAATAATAAAATAAAATAAAATGAACTAGAACAAAATAAAATAAAATAAAATAAACCCTAGAATTGAAACAAATAAAGCAAAATTAAATTAATTAAACCAATAAAGTTAAAAAATCAAAAATTTGGTGTCTACAGCCATTTTTTGTAGCTTCAAGATCTTAGATAAACAGACCTCCACTGACCTCTGCATCAGTGGTATCAGAGTTGGGTTGAACCAGCTAAGTTCACCAATGGTAGAGGGCACTAGGTCTCAAGACGTCAGGAAGATGGAGGAACACGTTCGCTCCATGCCGAAGGAACAACAGGAACAATTCGAAAGGGAGATGGCAGCTCTAAGGAACTTAGTGATTGAATTACACACACAGAAGGGTCCAGTAGAAGGAAATAACTCCCCTCATAATTCGGATTTTTCAAACAGCAATCGAGGGAATTACCATGTTCCCTCTCGCTTGTCCTGGATTGATTTTCCAAAATTTCATGGGGAGGATTTTAGGGGATGGTTGTACAAGTGTGAGCAGTTTTTTGAAGTGGATGAGACGCCAAGCTCAGTGAAGGTCAAAATAGCTGCAATGAATCTGGAGGGAAAAGCTCTCCAGTGGCACCAAATTTTCATGCGCTCCAGACTTACGCGGGAGGTTCCGGCTTGGGAGGAGTATGTAAGGGAATTGTCCTCCAGGTTTGGAGACACCTTGTATGACGATCCAATGGGGGAACTTAAAAGCTTGAAACAATCTGGGACAGTACAGAAGTACCACGGCCTGTTTGAGAAGCTTCTCAAAAGAGTGGATCTTCCTGAGGACTACGCCACAAGCTGTTTCGTGAGTGGGTTGAAACCAGAAATCCAGCTGACCGTAACGATGTTCATGCCTAAAAACGTGCAACATGCTAGGATCCTGGCCAAGATTGAAGAAGCTAAGGTGCTTGTGCAGCGGAAAGGGAAGGGGTTATCCAAACCTTACACAAGTTATCCATATCATATCAGCAATTTCGCTTCTTTCCACGCCAACCCCTCTGGTCACAAATGGAAGGTAGATTCTAAGCCACTCCTTCCCCTCCCTACTTTTCCAGCACTACCTAGTAATGAGAAGCAGAAAGAGTTAGTCGTCAAGAAGCCTTTTAGGAGGCTGAGTAGAGCAGAAATGGATGAGAAGAAGGCTAGGGGGCTATGCTTTTGGTGTGATGAGAGGTTCACAGCTGGACATAGATGTGGTAATAAACAATTTCATAGGTTGGAGGTTTGGGATGATATGTCAGGGGAGGATGAGAAGGAGTCAGGAAGTGTGACGCCCCCACTTCTCCCTAAGGCGAACCAAAGGGTATCAGCGGAACGCCTGCCCAGCTCTCGCCAGGACTCATGGCAAGATCCGTTCAAGCTTAGCACAATACTATTCAACAACACTAGATAAGTAAGAAAGTGCAAAAAACTTCCAAACTTAACAATATATATAACGATTATCCAATCCTTACATCAAATTCCTAAAAGTTACATCAATACCCAAAATATACAACATCCAAGTACATCAAATATCCAAATCATACATTAGGTTCCCAAAAGTATAACCAATAAGAGGTCTAGCCCAAAATATATTAGAAACCCTAAGCCAAAAGTGCATCAAAAGGGTTCCTCCAAGTCTCATTCCATGCCAAATCCTGTTAAGGAAAACAAATCTACAGGGTGAGCAAAACGCTCGTGAGGCCAAGAACACACATGCAGGCACATTGTCCAAGTAACAATCCCAATTTAACAAGTAGAGCAATAATATTGCAATAAATAACAATTCGAGCGAGAAA
This sequence comes from Coffea eugenioides, assembly GCF_003713205.1. NCBI lineage: Eukaryota > Viridiplantae > Streptophyta > Magnoliopsida > Gentianales > Rubiaceae > Coffea > Coffea eugenioides. The sequence continues at coordinate 2,961 of NW_020864419.1, read as the reverse complement.
AGTAAACAGAAACAATTCAAGGATATAGGAGCTCTCAGGAGCTATTTTCCACTTGCACGATCACGAACCTCCACGAGTTGACACTCCGTCAATCGGGTAGGTTTAGTCCGTAGAACTTCACTTATCATGTCGCCTTTCACCTTACATACCCCTGTATCGGGCCTGCCTGTCGTTTGTTTGAGGCGATACTGCTCGAGTATGCCAAGCAAGATCTCTTAATAGATCAAGCTTTTGTTTTCTCATGGTTCGCCAAGGAGCCCGACCAAGCCCATGCCGGCTCGAGTCCGAGATTAGCCAGTGAGATTTGGGCGTCCCCCATGTACATTTGAGTGTCGAGGAGATTCACTCCAGCGACGTATGCAGCCATAGCATACTATTTCGGGTCAAAGCAAGCATGTGATATATTCAAACATTCATGTCATGTCCAGCAGGTCATTCATTTCATGTCAAGCAAGTTAATCATGAATCATTGGTTTCAAATGAGAACGAGTGCGATAAAGTACACACTCGTCTCCATTTTCAAAATCGCAAGTCATGGATACCAAGTCAGCATGTATCAAATTTACAGGAGTTCAAGTAGTCATGCACTTGACACTCACCAAGTCAACCAAGGAGAAATGTTACTTGAAGTTCAAGCGTCTACCGTAGGATCCTCTTGAAGATCCTTGCGAGCCTGAGCAATTAATAGTGAGCAATCACTTATAAACCCCATTTATCAAGGAAGATCGCACGCTTGTACAATTCTAGAAAATTTTACTAAAATGATCCTAAATTACTCGCGAATTAAGGCTCAAAAGTAGGGTTTTAAAGTACAAGAGAAATCGAGTTTTCATCTTTGAAATCAAGTATAAAACGTTCAAGTGATATCGAGGGAAAAAGAAGAATTCGAAAAGCTCCATTTCCTTAAGTTCTGAAAATTTCAGTTTTGATACGAGATTTTTGAAAAATCGTATCTCACTCTTTACAAGTCTAAAATTGGAAAACTTGGTATCGTTGGAAACTTCTTCCAAAGTACTAAAAGTTCCTAGAATACACTTTCCCATGATTCCAAATGGAAGGTATTCAAAAATTGGCTCAAAGTCGCTGTTTAAAGCTTGCTAGACAGTTTCGGGGTTGGTTTTTCGCCAACTTTGGAAATTCGGTGAAATTCACAGAATTTGAACTAGCCTTTCAAATTTGAAACTCAATTAGAGTTGCATTCAAAGTTTAAAACAAAACAAGCGGAACAAGAATCGGAGTTTTGAGCACCAAGTTATAGTATCTCAAAGTTGCTGAAAAATTGAGACGGTTGGGCAATTTCCAGATTTAAGTTACAAACTTTGGGACTTTGTTTGAGTATCGAAATGGACTCAGAATGGCACCAAAATTAGCAGTATTACACTACCATATAAGGGCTATTCCGCTGTAAAATTTCATAGAAAAATACGCATGGGAAGTTGGTTAATAAAACCGCTAAAGTCCCAAGAAGTTCTAAGGCAAATCTGCCTTGGACTTCCGTTTTTCCGTTTTCAAGCATTTGGCCAAAGAAATTCCCTCAACATGGTTCATTGGTGTAGACAAGGTCTAATAAAAATTCTAAGATAGGTTTGGTAGGTGATTAACACCAAGAACCTCGAATTAACAGGTCTCAATCAAGTTTAGTAATAATTCTGCCCAAAAGGAGGGTTTTCCTTCAAGAAATCAGTTTTGAAATACGGCCACAAATCACTCAATTCAACTCAGAATTGGACGTGGTTGGTGGCGTTGGAAAACACATTCATAAAGCTACAATTTCTTAGAAGAAACCATTTTCAAAATCTGTCCACAACTAGTCCACATTGGAGCCTCAAGTTGTAGTTCATATTCCGCCTTCTGGGGAACTAACGAAACAGGGCAGCCAAGTTCAAACGGTTGGTACGGATTACTCATATGGAATCATGATGTGAATTTTATACTGTTAGAAATCTGGGAATGTCTAGTTTCCAGTGCCACAAACAGCACTCAATTTCGACATCGGAGTAAAAAGTTATGGCCGAAAGAAAAAGACTGCCTGAGCAATCCGGTAAAATTTTCCAGTTTTGCTAAACCTTTGAAATCACTACAATTGACCAACCAAATCATGTTATTTTTCAATGAAACTTTCTACACCATTCATATGACATGTATACATCACAAAAAAGTCATTAGAACCTCAAAATTTTGCACCAAAGTGCACGAACATGGCAGGGGTAAAATGGTCACTTTTGTTCGTTGCACCTTCCTTGAGTTTCTACCAACAACCCAACATTATTCCACTAATTTAAGCACTAAACCAACATTAATAGCATCATCATTCATCAAATCTGTCCATCCAATCCAAGTGGGAGTTCATAGAGCCCACACAACAAATATTCCAACATAAACAAGCTACCCATATGCATGCATAAGCTTAGATGTGCAATAGAACTTCCATAAATCAAGATTATCAAGGTTGATCGTCACTTACTTTGCTAGATGATCAAGACAGAAATTTTTGGTCCCTCCTTAGCCCAAGAAAACCGTGGAAAGCAGCTCCCTTTTGTAGCTTAAGATGATCACCAAGTGTTTAGTGAAGTGTGGTTAAATTTTGGTGTGAAATGGAGAAGATTTGGTGAAGGAAAGGAGAAGAAAATTGAAGAGCTTGGAGTTGTTTTCTCTTCTTTGTCGCTCGACTGATGGAGAGAGGAGAGAGAGGGCAAAAATCTGATGGAACTTGCTTCTTAAAGGAAGCTTAATAGTTAAGTATTGGGTGCACAAAAGTCAACCGCAAATAGTGCGCGTACGCGCGTGTTTTGTGCTCAGTTCCTCTTGAGTTTGTTACACTAGTGCACTAAGCCTCTAATGCACTTATATTCATACCATTATTATTCACTCTTAATGGTCAAAAATTGAAGGTCTAAAGTCTCTCAAATAATCGCGCGCGTAAAAACACGTACTTCCGATTTAATCGCGATAAAGTGAAAC